>NC_090270.1:164500331-164806508 GCF_040414725.1 Anabrus simplex | reverse complement strand
ATTCAGTACTCTGACCGTCCTATCTGGTACAATTATTTCACTCAAGAAAAGTATCTCCTCATGGAGACAAGACCTAGCCACAATGGCTAAAATCTGCAGTTGAACTCAGTCTACTTTCGTTGGTTTGATTTCGCAGAGCAGCTCAACAATTTTTCGTCCGCTTTGTATCACAAATTCCGGAGAAGGAGACTTCGTCATGGCGTCCCTTCATATTTATAGCAGTTACCCCCTCTCTTCGGATATCTCCCTTTGCCGCCAAGAAAATTTCTATACATTTTCTGACTTACCTAAACTGTAATTTCAAGAGTTTTGAAAGTGACTACATGCTTGCTACATTTCTGGCGGTAGTGTTCATGGACATTTAAAATTTATACGGGTTCGATTTGTGAGATGATTGGCCTCCTTTGATAGGCACTATATTTTTTTGACTTGGCTTGGATCACGCCATGTACATGCGCTTTGAAATAGTTCACAAAAATGACTTGAGATTCTTCCGCCGTCGACACGTGTGGCTGACGTCACGTACCCCAGAGCGTGGGACCGAAGGTAATCACCCCCTCGTCACGTGTCAAATCCATGCTATCAAGAAACCAACTTTTAAATGATTGTCGATTTATGCATAATGTTCTTAGGGCACAAAGGTCGTGGGTTCAATACATACATGCATACATAGACAGATAGACAGAGATACGGAAAATTAAAAAATGCATTTCATTTTTATTGTGGACACGGCCGATACAAAAATACCTTCTTGTTTCATTCTGAGCAATATACAGACAAAACTCTTTATTTTATGTACCGGTATATATAGATAAACACGTATTTTCAGATGGCAGTGAACTCTGTGTCAGGTTTGCTGTCATGGTTACAGTACAGTAGTACTGTATATATCGTCATCACACCTACAAAAAACACCGTATGAAATATTTTAGCATAGACAAGGTTCTGTCATCTAGGATTCAATATTGTGCAACTATTGTCAAGGAATTCTCGTTCTTCATAACACATGTGCTGCGGGTCAGAATTTCCCCAAAAATGTTTTCACATAGCGGTTTTCGCAGGCGCAACGACGATGTACCGTATATCGATATATAAAAAATGCAATGTCCTGACTCAGTGTCAATCAATGCCAGGCAAAACTAATGGACATAAAGAAATGAAATTTTGGCGATACATTTCTATTACAGTGCAGCTGCCTACTTTCGAAGGGATTCTTCCCGTAAGGGGATGAACTGTGGGGTAAAAGCCTGAATATATATATATATTCCTCCGAAGCCTTTCACCAGAGAAGTTGACATTTCACTCAATGATTGCTCCTTTATGTACTAGATGTTGAATAGGACAAGTTAAAAAAATCAATCCTTGAGGGTTGAACGGGGGCTAATACCTGGAAAAAATTCATTTCTCTAAAATCGTTCGACATGTAAGCTTGAAATTCCACATGATGGTTGCTCCTCAATATCTTAGATATTAAATGAGGAGTGATCTTAAAACCGTTTGACGTACGAGGTGGAAAATTCACATAATGGTTGCTTCTCCGTCTTAGATTGTAAATAATGATTGGTATTAAAACCATATGATCCTAAGGTGTTTCATCTAGCTGGGTGGAAGGAGGGTGGTGTAAGACCTTATGACAAAAATATTAATTTATCTAAAATCGTATAACGTACGAAGTTAAAATTTCACATAATTTGTGCTCCTCATGTCTTAGATTTTAAATAAGGTATTAAAACAAAACGTCCTAAATGGGTTTTGAGTGGAGGAGGGTTGAGGCCCGATAACAAAATTATTCACTTCTCTGGAACAGTTTGACATACGGGGTTGTAATGTCACATGATGGTTGCGCATCTGTGCCTTAGGTTTTAAATAGGATGTTGTCTTAAACTAAGACGCTCCCAAAATCTTTTTTTCTGAAATTGCTTGACAAACGAGACTGAAATGTCTTAGATTTTAAATAAGGAGTTGTCTTAAAATAACACATCACTAAGTGACTGTTATCGGAGGGGTGGGGGGGAGTTGAAAGGCCTGGTGACAAAAATATTAATTTATCTGAATCCCCTGAATCCGTTTGACATACAAGGTTGAAATTTCACATGATTGTTGCTTCTATATGTTTTAAATAAGTAGTAGTCTTAAAACAATACAATCTTAAGGAGTATTTGACCGTGGGATAAGGTCTGATGACAAAAATATTCATTCCTCTGAAACTGTTTAATGTACGAAGTCAAAATTCCAGATCCCGGTGTATATTTTAAATCCTAGGTGTGAAATAGGAAATATTTTTAAACATTCCAAGCCTAAGGGATTAAATGGGGATAGCTCCGGAAACAAAATTATTCATCCCTCCATAACCGTCTGACGCACGAGCATAAGCAAGAAAGAATATCCAAAATAGTTCCTGGGTGAAACTGTTCAAAATTCTGATGGCCATACTACAAAAGGTAGCAAAAACTGTCTGGTGTGGACGTTGTTCCCTGTAAGATATAGTTTATTTTGACGTATAACGCACATATAAATGCATAAAGAAGTGTTTCAGTGTGAAAAGAGTTAAATATCTCTTCAAGTATGTTTATAATGGATAATGGATATGTTACTGCAAATATGGCTTTTTTAATCAATGACGGCGTTCAGAATTATGATGAGAATGCCAATATGAAATATGTTAGTGCTCACGAAAGTTGCTGGCGATTATTCGGGAATGAAATTCAAGAACAGTCAGATACTATTGTCAGCCTTGCTGTTCACGAACCATGCCGTCATGATATATAGACTAGGCAAGGGTTGGGGCAACATACCATAAATTCAACTCTAAATAAGCATACAACCCTTACAGACGAAGGCGCACGCTCTTTCTTTCCTTTACCCTGAAATAAATACGAAATCGTTATATCTTCACCAACACATGAAGGATAAGGAAGCAAGATTGAAAAAAAGTTATCGGCAGAATGTACACTGATTCTGCAATGATCCAGAGCGTTGTATTAATGCATAGTTGGAGGAGCTATTTCATTACCCGACTCCTTGGTTGAATGGAGAGTCATAGCGGCTTTGCTATTATTAAACATAAGACAATTCACAACACTTTCGGTTTTCCCGTTCCAGTAAAGGGAAGTTCATTTTCGAGCGTTAAATGGAAAAGCTCAGAAGCAGACATTTTACGAAAATCAGCCTTTATTATTATTATTATTATTATTATTATTATTATTATTATTAATGGAGCTTCGATGATTCATACATTAGCATTAAATTGCATTGATCAACTACCAAAGGATATTAAGAAGTGTGAAATAGAAATGGGTTGTAAGATTGACGTATTTGGTGATCTTTTCTCAATGTTATTTCTGTGGTATAAAAAGTGGAAGAGCTCAAATAACTCAGCATGTAATCGGAATAGTGAAATATGAGCAGAAATAAAAATATTGCACTTAAAAAAGTATGCATGCAGACCCTTCCGAAAAGGAATTTTCGTCATAGCTACGACAATTAGGAAGTTATGAAATTAGAAGTGATATAGGAAATGATATAAGGAGAGTTTCCAACGACTTCGTAAGTAATGATACGAGTACATTGCTAAGTCACGTTTTCGGGAATTTTATAGTCTTTCATTCTTCAGCTTACAGAGCAATAGCAAATCGTTTCAATGATAACTGTAATGATAAATAAAGATATTCTTAATTTAATCGAAGGCAGTTTGAAGGAATACAATGATAATGATACTCCATTGTCAAATGGTAATGCTGATACAAATTTCGTAAGCATCATATTCCATCATGTCATTTGGAATGCTTCCACACCTACTGTATTGAAAGTTGGTGCTATTATAATCCTTATCGGAAATATGCGCATGTACTTTGGATTAATAAACAAAATGCGTATGATAGACAAATGTAAAATTCGAAGTCACTACGAGTGCTTCCAAAACTCAGGTAATTTGTCTGCCTCGAATAGAATTGGTGTCTACTGACAGTAACCTGCCTTTCAAATTTAAAATGAGGCAGTTCCCATTCCGTCTTACTTTCGCAATGACCATTAATAAAGTACAGGGTCAAAGTTTCGACAAAATAGGTATTTACTTACCTCGAAGCGTTTTGAGCCATGGTCGGTTATATGTGGCATCCAGTAGAGTTAAAGCTGCGAGCGATGTTAAAATTAAAATTGCAACTACACCATTTCAGGATCAGCTCCCCAAAACTCGGCTTGTGCATCCTAAACCGGAGCTCCGCTTGTGAAACAGTGTCTTACCAGTGGTAGACACCTGCAGATTTTTGGGTCTCCATTTTGATAAGAGACTAACGTGGCAGCCCCACATCCGCAAGCTGAAGGTTGTCTGCATGAAGATACTTAACATGCTTAAGTTTCTAAGCGGCACTTCGTGGGGGGCCGACCGTGCGGTGCTGTTAAGTTTCTACACGACAACGGTCCTCTCCCGAATGGACTATTGCAATGCAGCATATGGCTCAGCATCAAGATCTACACTGAGCCTTGTAGACAGTGTTCACCATAGAGGAGATGGAATGGCAACGGGAGCTTTCCGTACTAGCCCCATTCCCAGCCTACTCGCTGAAGCGGCAGTTCCATCTTTACGAGTAAGGTAATCGCCCACTACAGGGAACCGCGCCGCGCCGCGCGGAACAAGCTTGTGGAACATTCCACGGGCCATTTTCCGAGACTTCGCCCATACAGCACACCTCACCGCGCCGCCTCTCTCCAGTTGGGGAAGTGCAGCTCACACAGAAATATGAGTTCCACTTCCGAGGAAGACTTATTATTTGCGGTTGCGATATTCGCAAATGAGGAAGAAGAAAAACGCGAAAGAAAAGTTTGGGTCCACAACATTTATGAGAAAAGGGAAACGTACGGAGAGTTTCACCATTTATTTCCTCTTCTACTAAAGGACCGAAGTAAATTTTCCCACTGCTTTCGTATGTCCCAAGAAAAATTCTATGAACTATTGAACCTAGTTAAGCCGTGTGTACCGAGTTCGATAGCTGCAGTCGCTTAAGTGCGGCCAGTATCTAGTGTTCGTGAGATAGTAGGTTCGAACCCCACTGTCGGCAGCCCTGAAAATGGTTTTCCGTGGTTTCCCATTTTCACACCAGGCAAATGCTGGGGCCGCACCGTAATTAAGGCCACGGCCGCTTCCTTCCCACTCCTAGTCCTTTTCTCTCCCATCGTCGTCATAAGACCTATCTGTGTCGGTGCGACGTGAAGCAACTAGCAAATAAAAAAGCCGTGTGTAGAGCGAGAAAATAATATCAGCTTTCGCCGAGAAAGGCGTACAGTGCACAATACCACTAACCGCGTGAAGGTACGAGCGTGCTGGCACTAGTCGAGGACTCACGAAGACTGCCGAAACGCCACGAAACCACATTCTTTCCGTTATTCCTTCCTTCTACCCTCGCCCATACAAGCGCGCCGAAAGGAAAAAGTTCCGTTCCAGAAACCTGGGGGCTTCTGGTGCGGAAATTCCACAAACTTGTTCCGCGCGGCGCGGCGCGACTCCCTGCAGTGGGCGTTAAGCCATTTCATTTCACAAGAAGCAGACCACGGAAATTTCTTCTCGGCTGCGCTGCGCTGCGCGGCGCGGTGTAGTGGGCGATTACCTTAAGGAGGCAGCAGTTTCTCCTCATGCACGTTGCAGAAATTCATGAAATTCCGCTACATCCAAGCTATCAATGCATGTTTAGTACCCAATACCATCAAAGGTACCAAGACCGGCCGAATACTACACGGCCGGTCGGGTTTCGAATTGATAGCTTGTGTCATGAGTTAAATATATGTATCGGTGGTTGTCTTGAGCGGACTTTTAGCGAGGTACCTCCGTAGTTATTTCCGTGACCGGATATACGGCTAGGTGTACTTCGTGGACTCAAGGTGAAGACGGATTCCTCCGTTTATCGGAGGTATTTCCAGAACTCCGTTCACCAGTATCCAGCCATGAGACGTATCTACACGGATGGTTCTAAGATCGGAGAAAATGTTGATTACTCTTTCGTCACCGATTATACACTGACTGACAGCAAATGCAACACCAAGAAGGAGTGGTTCGAAAGGGATGAAAGTTGGGGAAAAAACAAAGACGGCACGGACGAATAATTGATGTTTATTTCAAACCGATATGCAGGTTACACAATGCGCACGGCATCGACTCAGTAGGATGTAGGACCACCGCGAGCGGCGATGCACGCAGAAACACGTCGAGGTACAGAGTCAATAAGAGTGCGGATGGCGTCCTGAGGGATGGTTCTCCATTCTCTGTCAACCATTTGCCACAGTTGGTCGTCCGTACGAGGCTGGGGCAGAGTTTGCAAACGGCGTCCAATGAGATCCCACACGTGTTCGATTGGTGAGAGATCCGGAGAGTACGCTGGCCACGGAAGCATCTGTACACCTCGTAGAGCCTGTTGGGAGATGCGAGCAGTGTGTGGGCGGGCATTATCCTGCTGAAACAGAGCATTGGGCAACCCCTGAAGGTACGGGAGTGCCACCGGCCGCAGCACATGCTGCACGTAGCGGTGGGCATTTAACGTGCCTTGAATACGCACTAGAGGTGACGTGGAATCATACGCAATAGCGCCCCAAACCATGATGCCGCGTTGTCTAGCGGTAGGGCGCTCCACAGTTACTGCCGGATTTGACCTTTCTCCACGCCGACGCCACACTCGTCTGCGGTGTCTGTCACTGACAGAACAGAAGCGTGACTCATCGGAGAACACGACGTTCCGCCATTCCCTCATCCAAGTCGCTCTAGCCCGGCACCATGCCAGGCGTGCACGTCTATGCTGTGGAGTCAATGGTAGTCTTCTGAGCGGACGCCGGGAGTGCAGGCCTCCTTCAACCAATCGACGGGAAATTGTTCTGGTCGATATTGGAACAGCCAGGGTGTCTTGCACATGCTGAAGAATGGCGGTTGACGTGGCGTGCGGGGCTGCCACCGCTTGGCGGCGGATGCGCCGATCCTCGCCTCGCGTGCTGACGTCACTCGGGCTGCGCCTGGACCCCTCGCACGTGCCACATGTCCCTGCGCCAACCATCTTCGCCACAGGCGCTGCACCGTGGACACATCCCTATGGGTATCGGCTGCGATTTGACGAAGCGACCAACCTGCCCTTCTCAGCCCGATCACCATACCCCTCGTAAAGTCGTCTGTCTGCTGGAAATGCCTCCGTTGACGGCGGCCTGGCATTCTTAGCTATACACGTGTCCTGTGGCACACGACAACACGTTCTACAATGACTGTCGGCTGAGAAATCACGGTACGAAGTGGGCCATTCGCCAACGCCGTGTCCCATTTATCGTTCGCTACGTGCGCAGCACAGCGGCGCATTTCACATCATGAGCATACCTCAGTGACGTCAGTCTACCCTGCAATTGGCATAAAGTTCTGACCACTCCTTCTTGGTGTTGCACTTGCTCTGTCTGTCAGTGTATGAGCATGAAGATCTCGCTTCATATTGTATGTAGCGTGTATACTGCGGAGCTTTATATCTTAGAAGCTCTGCAGTTTGCACTTCGTGACTAAAGAAACCATGTTCTCATGTGTACCGACTCGTTAAGTCCTCTGCAGTCTATTGAAACTTGTATCTCGCAATACCAACTGGTGCAGAAGATTCATAACCTTCTAGTCAGGTTAAGTGATGCTGGCTCCCAAGCCACGGTGGGATTGCGGGAGACGAACTTGCGGACGAAGGTGCAAAGGAAGCTGTACTTTTACCTCCAATACCTATTAATGTACTTGCGAAATATATTTGTTCTCAGCTACGTCGAACCATCTTGGCATCCTGGGAATGGGAGTGGCTAGTTATCCGAACTCCCAACAAGCTGAGAGCAATAAAGAAGACTACTTTCGAGTGGCGGTCCTCTTTCCGGCCTTCACGGAGAGAGGCCAATAGTATGGTGTAGGCTGAGGATGGGTCATGGACGATCTAAGCACTCTTATCTCCTAAAGAGGGAAGACCGCCAAAGTGTGTTCTTGTAGTGCCGACTTCACCGTGGCCCACATCCTCACAGAGTGCGCCGATCTCTCTGGCCTAAGACGAAGCCTCGGCCTGCAGGAAACACTCGAATGCATATTAGCCGATGACGCGATTACTGCTGCTCACATAAACAGTAGTAGAATATTATGTTGGGAATATGAGGAAAACGAGGGCGGAAACTATTTTAGCTCATTGGAGGAAAATACATTTTCAGTGGAAGCTTTTTTGATGAAAGCTGTCTTTCCTCGCCCCCGTGGAAACGAGAATTTAACTCAAAAATGTACGAATTCCCTTGAACTACTCAAGCTAAGGGCGTAGCTATCTAAGTATACTTGTATTATGTTTCATCTTCTAGACGGGTAATGAAGTCGTGGTCAGTGTTTGCAATTGATTCCAGTCTCAGCTAAAATAGTTCTGCGAGCACGGTATTCACCGCTTAGTCAAACAGTGAGGCAAATGCCTGTATAAAATGTATCTATTACATTCTGTGTCCCATTTTCCATTTTCATTTGATCTGCCCTTACATATACTGTGAGAAAAAAGAATAGATGTGACCATGTCAAAATTAATTCAGAGATTTTATAAATCTGTTGACACTTAATATCTGTGGTTAATAGAACGAAATTGAACAAATTAACAGAATGAATATTCGAATGTGTAGCAGTTATACTTCTTATTTATAAAATATGGTAATTTTCTCTTTAAATTGACTGCTAAATCTGCAATTCACAGTCTAATATTTGCTTTAACAAGAGAAGTATTTCAGAATGGAAGATATTAGTTTTGTACAAAAGGAGTAGTTTTGTCATGTATTTAAACGAAAATAATCCAAAGTTTGTTTATCATTTTATATAATTTTCAGGTTTCACTGTATTTATAAAGTTATATCTATATGATGCTGCTTCTGTGGATCAGTGGTAGGGTGTAAGCCTCCAGATCTCAAGATAGAGGGTTCAAACCCGGCCGAGGTAGTAGGGCGGAAAAAAGTCCATTCAACACTCCATGTCGCACGATGTCGGCCTGTAAAAGATCGCTTGTGTTTACCTGACAAAATTCATTAAAGCTCAGCCATGGATGCTCAGGAGAGATCCGGTTTACTGTGCCATCTAGAAGGCTTAGATTAAACGCAACGTCGAAATTGACGAGCAAGCAGCTAGATGGCGTCATATTAAAATGTCTGCACATGGTAGCTGAGACCATGCGATGATGATGATGATGATGATCTACTTGACTCTGAAATGTTACCTTTGTAATTAAGTTTGCTTATGATGTGATACAGCAACGAACTAAAATCAAATCTTATGATTGTTTATGTTTCAGGAATAACACTGCAATGTATGATTCTTTGGAGGATGGGTAAGTTACGCTTATTAGACATTCGTATTCTACTAGTGATAATTATGTTAGAAGTAATGTGAATAACAGGGAAAGCCATAAAATATGCATATAACAGGTATTATGTAGAATATTTTTCAAAATCTCAATCAATATTTCCGTTTAGAAGAAATTTCCGGGTTTTCCTACTCAAATGTACTGCCACGAAAGGTGAGCTCATCGAACTAGCGATGTCTAAGGCAAATCCAATTTAAATCAAAAGTGACAGTCCTACTACGGTTATATACCTATGTGTATTCTGATTCTCGTTAATGGCGGTATCGAGAGCGATAAAGCTCGATTATCATGTCGTACCTTATATTGAATTTGGATGATCCTATCAAATGTTATAGGAGAAAATTATACTTACTGCCATACACAGTTCGCCGGTGGAATTAATCATCACTCCTCTGAGTATAGACCACATCTCACTAACGGTTCACAGCAGAGATATCAGGGAGCAACAATTCGTGTTTGGTTTTCCCATCAAAAATTATTGCAGTTAATTCCCAGCAGGGAACTACTATTTAATTTCACTTACCCGCGATATTACTTTTATATTCGAGCTTTTCAGGCTCTTTCAACCGTGTAACCACCAGTGTTTCACTCCCGTGTGGCAGTGGGCTCAGCCATTGGATACCAGATATCAAAGAGACATTAGCTAGTACACCGTTGAGACACCACTGATGTGAAAGCCAAATCCTAAGGCTACGTCTATAGCAAGGCTGTCCAACCTTTTCATGTACTTGGGTACATCTGACTCTTGGATGTGTAGGCGTGGGGGCCGTTCCATTTTTACAATAATAATATAGAATCAATAAGGCTAATGACAATTAAAATCCACAGCCTGTTTCCATTCATGCGACCGGGTCAGGAATGGAATGAATGAAGCTCCCATCTAGTGGCGAGGATCGGAATTGTATCGGCTGCCGAAATTTGACGCACTCCTCTGGGGCAATGATTAATGAATGATAGAAGCAATGAAATGATACTGGAGAGTGTTGCTGGTATGAAAGATGACAGGGAAAACCGGAGTACCCGGAGAAAAATCTGTCCCGCCTCCGCTTTGTCCAGTACAAATCTCACATGGAGTGACCGGGGTTTGAACCACGGAATCCAGCGGTGAGAGGCCGGCTTGCTGCCGCCTGAGCCACGGAGGCTCTAATAAGGCTAATATTGAATGAATATTTTAAACACATATAAATAGCTAGAACACTGTTTCTTGTCACCATATAATCCGAATTCATCTGACGATTCCGTGAAATTACCTGTTCAGCAGCAGATGAATTGTAAGAATGTTGAGAAGAAAGGACGGGTAAAATATTCACAACGCGATCGTTTACTTGAAAGTGTTGTAACGGGTTAATACTGTCACCACAAGCAAAAATAAGAGATGCCTGAGTGAAAATCAATAAACTTCATTGTTTAGAAATGATCAGCAAATTTGTCAGCACTGCCATACAGTTTGCATCCGCCAAGACACTAATTTCGAGGATAAATCCTCAGATATCCGCATCCGTGTAGGGCTCTAGTCTATAACAGTGTTCAATATCTCTGACCAGTGTAGCAAACAAGCTTCTGACTTCGGTTTGACGTCATCGGGTGATGCATAAGCACCATCATCTTGAGGTACTAAAATCGCCTTGGACGCGGATGACAACAATTAGTGTAATGTAGCTCTGGACCCCGGACTGAGGTGTCTTCTATTCGTCTAGGAGATTTATACAAACACAGGGCAAATTGAAATCAACTAGAGAACATTTGAGTAAACTGTGGTGTGAAGAATTGCGATAAATCTTTCGCAAAATGCCGCTACATATATACTGTACAACAAATGGCTTCAGAATTATCGAAAGTGCATTTGAGAGAATAAATTTTGTGAGAATTACAGAAAACCTTATCAGGAGCATGTAAAAGTTAATGTGTCTGAGCATCGTGATACGACATTCAAAAAGTCCAAAGGTGATTTCATATTTAAATCATAGAAATCAAAAACCATCTAACTCCACTTTTCCTCTTTTAGATGTTACGATGGAAAAGTATGGCAAGCGTAGCCTACTATCCTTGCATGCAATAAAATACCCAAATCCGAAGGTAACTAGTCAGCTACAAGCTGTTTATTATTTCGTGGAAATCACAAAGCAATTTATTCCATGGATTTAGCTAGTTTCTCCTTTTCATAAATACTCTACCACTAGTTGGCAGCACAATCACATGACAACAGAATAAGAATGAGACGAAAACCGTAACTTTCGACTTCCAGCGAAATCTCCTTGTTCCCATCACAAACGTTTGTGCTGAGTTCTACCTCCAGCAGATGTGAGTGGATAAAGTTTGGTGTACATCGAATATCAGACAATAAACGAGTAACGTATATGTATAGTGAAGTAGACAGCCACAAAGGTTATTCTGATGCTTGATGTTTGTTAAGACACTGTAGAAATAAAAACCAGCTAATTACAGGCACATATATTTTTAAAAATAAAATCCCACACGACTATCGATATTTTGATATTCATAGTTTTTAATAAGGTAGTCCTACAATTTAAAAATATCATGATTTAATCGGAAACAAGGCCATAAAATAGCTTTATATTCTTCCTGTAAAATTTGGTTTACTGCAGTTAGTGGGTTTTTGATTTCCATTATTCAATTACAACCAACTATATAATTCACTTTATCCCGTTGGCAGCACAACATATTTAAGTGTAAATTATAATCGAATGTCTGTGAGAAATATATCCAGCATTAGATTTTAATCATTTATCAAAAGAATAAGTGCAAATGTTCAGAAAATATTACAAGGTTAGTATGAAAGTTCTGCTACGACAACAGAACCAAGATTGTCAGAAGTGGTAGACTGAAGTTTCGCATTTGTGACAATTCTTATTCTAACTCCAACTCACAGAATTTTATTGTTTTTGTCATTAAAGCTTTTTATTACGTGTAATATTTGTCATTTTTAGAACATAAATAGTTCAGAAGGAAATAAAGTGTTTTGTAGAAGTTAGGAGTATTTCCATTAAATAACGTTTAGATTTGACTATGTATCAATTTGTTACAGGGCGTATGGTGAACTGTATGACTCCTTGAATCAAGGGTAAGTTATGCATACTATTCAGGAAATTAATTCATTCAAGACATACATCTCTAACAACACTGAAGTTACAAAAATGTGATCGTAGTGTACAACATTAAAAAAGATTATTATACATTCCAATGTCTCGGTGAAATACTCGACTTTTGGAGGATTTTCTCTAATTCCTACGGTATGAAATATTCTACTATTGGGAAAAGTACACATTTTAAAATCAGTATTTTCTAAGAAAGATTAATTTCATTCCACAACGGCAGTTGTATTATGGCCGCATTAACTCCAGTTATTGTTAATTGAAGTATGAAGATGCAAAGGAATAGTTGATCTTGAATTTGAATTAAAATTAAACTTCTGAAGCACAGAGCACTAATTCAAATGTAACAATAAGTTTGCTGAATTGTTCATGGAGTTTCCTCAAGGTCATGCTGGGGCTGAAAGTGCTTACTGAACAAAAGATGATCAATGAACCAAAATGGAGAAAAACAAAAAACGGAAATAGTGACAGTAGGACAAGCATATTACGGTATTTCACGAACATAATGTTTGTTCCAACATTTAAGGAACAAAATGCATGTGGTGAATTTAAATTTACTATAGAAAATAATTTTTTTTAAATTACTGAGGACAAAATGCTCTTTGATATTCAATAGTCTCAACTACTTCTGGCCAGATCCAGACTGTCCAACACAATTCTCTTTTCAATATGTGTTTCAAGTTGAGATGCTAAATATGTTTGTACAGCAGCGTAGGATACGTGACACACATTAACCGCGATAACCACAAACAATACTGTATATCGTCTGTACTTTTAAAAATAAATATTTCAGTAGTAACGCCATACAATGCGCGCTAGTCCATTATTTTGTCGAATTCCCGTAATTGCGTCAATTTTCTTTCAGGCCGTCCGTTACTAAGAAATTTTAATTGTGTTGGGTAGGTAGTTTCCAGTGTCCACGTCCATTATTAAAAATCTCCTTTATTGATATGTGATATTGCCTTATATTTGATGAAAACATTTTCGATTTAATTGCCCAGAAAGCGAATGAGCATGCTGCTTACATGTCTGCATTATCATAATGATGGCCGAAACATGCATGCATTTTAATATGGGCGGGAAAGGGTTAAAGGCTGGGAATTTTAAAATGTCCGTAATTTAGAGCTGTCTGCTATTCAAAGGTGTCCATTAGTAAAGGTGTGATTTTACTAGCTTTTGTCCTTTATCTCATTATCCTATGATTCCATTTACAGATGAAAATATTTGGAAGAAATTAGAGATTTACAATCGGACATCGCCACATGGTTGCCCTGTTATACTTTGTATCTATTCACTGAACCTGTTGTTGTTGTTGTTGCCTCATCTGCTCTGAACTTTCACTCTTGCACTGTATACGTTAAGCTTACCATAACTACCCTCAGGTATCTGTGACGGCTCATGGGGATCCGGCAGCCTTCTGCTATGTTTCTTCACTGCACGAGGTTAACTATCTTGCCTTGTCTTCCCCATTTTACTCGATCCTGTACGTCTTCCGCATGTCTCCTGTGATGTCCATCCACCATTTCATTGGCCGTAGGGTACACGTGGACAACAACCTCCAGGGTCGGAATGAAGGGCTACTTTTGCCACAGAACTGTTGTCTTTTCGTATGCATGACCATAACATCGGAGCCTTGCATCTCTCAATTTTTTCTATAATCAGTGCCACGCCTAGTCTTCGTCGGACCTTTCCGTTTGTACATGGTCGTAGCGTGTTAGACCCAGGGTCCATCGGAGCATTTTCATCTCCATGGTGTGGATGGTTTGGGCTTGTTTCCTCGTCACAAAGCGACATTTTGATCCATAGAGAGCTACAGAGTTCACCACTGTCTTATATATTTTAGCGTTGAGATAGTCAAGCAGGCGCATGTCACAGAGGAAGCCGGTAACTTGCCTCCACTTGAGCCATGGTGCATTTACTCTTGACCTGATATCATTGGCAGTGTCGCTGTCAGATGTTAGCAGGGACCCAAGGTAAAACTGCGTGGTCTTCTTCAAGTGATGGTTGTCGATGCCGATGCTGCCATCGGTTTGGGGGCAACATTCTAGATAATCGCTTTTTGGGCGTTGAGCGAATCTGTCCTTCCAATTCTGCATCCAGTGTTCGAGCGTGAGGCGGGTATTCTTCAAGAGCATCACATCGTCTGCATATAGCATAGACCATGGAGGTGGTGGCTGCATGTCGGTAGTCGCCGTATCCATACAGATGATGAATAGCAGAGGCGATAGGGCTGAATTTTAGTAGACGCCGACTCTGATGCTGCAAAGTGGTGAGATCCCGGTTGAACATCGCACCACGCTTGAGACACCTCCGGAACTCCATGGCAAGGTAGAGAACGCCGGATGAGTTGATGCAGAACGCTATCAAGAGCCTTTTCCAGGTCCAAATATGCCTTATGCTTTTCTCGGTGCCTTTCCATCATTAAGCGTGTGGCGTGGATTTCATGTATAGTATCAAATTCTCTAACAAAGCCACATTGGGTTGAAGATATGGTAACAGTACTTCCGAGCCTACTGCCCTACACTCGTTCGAATACCTCCAGAGTATGGCATACAAGTCGAATCAGCTGATTAGTTTTTACAGTCGCAGATATCTTCCTTACCTTTCCAGATTGGTATGGCCGTACTAGTTGTCCACACATGGGGAAGCTTGTTCACAGATATGATCTGGTTGTAAAGAGTGTCAAGAAACTCCACTCCAGACTCCCCACGTATCTTCCAAATTTCAGCCGGTATATCGAGGCCAGTAACATTCCTATTCTTCATTTTCTTGATGGCTTGCATTACCTCCTCTGGCGGTAATTAATGGTGCAGGTCCGAAGAATGGACTCAGGGCTTGGCATTGGGAAGGGGAGGGGGGATTCCACGTTACAGGTGCCAGCATAGTAGCCTGACCGTCGGTTAAGGATGGCTAGTGGCTCTCGTAGAATGGTTTTGCGATGCCTCTCGATTCGCATGACGTGCCCTATGTCCTGAATTGAACGATTACGGGATTGGGCGATGTAGTAGATATTGGTTGCTCCTGCTGGCTCATCCAACTGACTATACAAATCTCTATAGTGGCAATCTTTTTCGGCGGTTACTGCTAACTTAGCAGGCTGTTTTTTGAGCCATATCGATGAAGGTCCACTTCAAGACGTGTGCTCCACCAAGTCTTGAAGACTAGTTTTTTTCTCCCTGATTGAATGCTGCACTTTTCCATCCCACCACCAATACAATACAATATAATACATAAACACATTTAATGTAATATAACTTGTACGCCTAATGGATGTGAGTGGAATATGGAGAAGTGTTTTAGTCAAAATCACAAGCTTCGTTAATACAAATTTTAGGGTACATTTACACGTTTTACGGTTAATTTATTTCATTTGTTTCAGCCCTGTCGCTCGTGGTGCAGCCGAGGTCGGAACAATGGAAGGTAAGTTCTATATATCCTAATTTCTGAAATTCAGTGTGTAAACAATGTTAGGTCACAGGTCAAGATGTATTCTGTCATTAGTGAGAGAAATAAATCACATATGAAGGTGATGAAATTAAAACTCTGAGATTCTCCGATGATGTTGTTTAAATAAAAGAGTTCAAAACAGAGGTAATAGAATCCAGTCGAATAAAGTCAGGGGTGGCAGTACACTGACCACTACACAACAGAGGTGGACTTGTTAGAGAACTACAATATGAAATGACTCTGATGTATTTTTTTCTTCATTAGATTCCTTGGACGAGTTAAAGGCAGAGGTTGACCGAGCAATAGACATGGCTACCGCTATCTTGGAATCCCATACAGGTAAGATCACAATAAGCTGTTAGTTTTAGTCATTCAGAGTTGTCAGTTTCAGTGGTTAATGTTATGTGAAGCAACCACGATGCATCTAACCTTCCTCGATACCATATTTGACACTAGGGAAAACTCTTAATTGGCCACTAGTTAGTTTGTAACGTGCTTAATAAATGACCAGGGTTCCCCGAGTGCTTACACGACACTGATGACGACCCAGCCTCAGTACTGTGTACCAAATGCATTCCTTCCGTACTGCCATTCTCCTATACACACGATGAGTCAGTAGCAGCTAATATTCTTCTTCCACTATTGTTAATACTGACGCTTTCGAATGGTCCTAACTAGACATTTCATTTTTGACCTTGTTCCTTGTGAGTGTATCGATCTCTCTGACCTAATACAAAATCCTAACCTGCCGGTGACACTCGATCTCAACTTAGTCAATGACGAGATAACTCCTGATTTCATCATTCACTTTAAGAGTAAGTGTGAACTAATTCACAAATTTTAAGCGTGCAGTTGAATTTTCATTCTCTTTTGATGTGATAATTTTTTTCAGTTTATTAAAAGTTCACTTTTCTAAATTTTCTAAATTCATACTTTGAGTACATACGTTAAGTGATTTTATTTTTTTATATATTTAATCTGTTAATCGTGATGTTTTAACCCATGAAACAATAACCACCATCATTGCTTCTACTAGATCTAAAGACCCACTTGATACTCCCCATGCTCTGCACACTACTGTTCAGGAATCCCCAGAATCCATATCCCACCACTCTTCAACGCTAGGAGATACAGCTGCATCAGGCAAGAATAATTTCCACAATAATAAGAACAAACACTTAAAATGTAATAAGTTAATTAATGAAAACCGTCATCAAGGGTAATTCTGACCGCGTTAGGAACACAGACATTTCTACGGGTTTCTATCTGAAATGTTACTTCTCGTAATTGTTTGTTATTGGGCTGTCTTGTTGAGTTGGTTTATCAATTCGCCTGTTGATAGTGTGTTTTAAGAATTTTTCGTTACCATTTACTTTTTGTTTATGTTATTAATGTAACTTCGCCTCTTGACAATGCGATTGAGAAGGGTTCGATTTTGCTGTATCTTGTAGACTACTTAGATAAACAAATTCATGCGAGTAAATAAATTAATGAATGGATAAATGAATGGAATAAACAAAAAAGGAATAAATAAATAAATAAATAAATAAATAAATAAATAAATAAATAAATAAATAAATAAATAAATAAATAAATAAATAAATAAATAAATCCTTTTAATACCATAATTATTATCACCACTACGTTTACCAGTTTTGGTTCTGTATTTGTCAATAGATACAAGCAAGACGAAAACAAAATTGCAGAGTCTCTAGGTTTATCATCTAGCATTATATTATTATCTTCAATGATATTGCATGTCTGACTTTCATGTTCTCTTATTTAAAGGTGGAGGAGAAGAGAAGGTACAAGCTGTAGAAGGTAAGAAATCCGTCAGACTTATGCTAGTGTCCACATAGGTTGTATGTACTACTTCTAGGTATGCAGTCATTCCTATTTTCAGCTGTGCCCAGTTATTTTGATGATCAATGTTTTATGTCAAAATGATCTATGCAACACTAATAATCGATGTCTGAAGGCAGTCAATGAATGATAGCAGGCATTGTCGAACATCTGACAGCAAGCGTCCAGTCGGGACGTGTATCGCTGTCATCGCCGCACATCAGAATTTAATTCCACAGTATCATTATTATTTTTGCTGCCGGTGCGTGTTAACAATCTTCAAATTTTAATTTTGAAATGTACCTAGGTTGAGTAAGTCAACACAGACCTATTTTGATGGGACTATCATATAGCATGTGCGAAGTTACCTAACTCCCGAGCTACTTTCCGCCAATATTCAGGCAGGCTGTTTTACTCAGGATCTAGCAGTAATCCCATCTATCACAGATGAATGGCAGCAAAAGAGACAAATCGCATCACAACACACAATGGTCAATGTGATTTTATTGTTGATCAGTTTTATGACCTCTCGTTATTGTAGGCCTTCAAATTTAGTTTTCTTCCGACTCTTTGATATTAGGGCATCTAATTTCAAGGGAGTCCTTTATTCTTTCATAAACTCTTGTCTTATTCTTCAAACGATCGCTCTTTTACGGATTTTTATAATCATAACAATTTTCCTTCTCAATATTGACCGTCGACCACGCGGGTTTTCACCTTGAAACAATCATGATGGAACCCATCACCGGTTAACACGATTGACCAATATTTCCATGTTAGCAATGCTTGGCGTTGATATGGACTCAGTAACGAAAGTTTAAATTCATGAATTATATTATTATAGTCGGTACGGTAAATCTGTACAAGACATAAATTATGGGAAATTGCATTCCCTCTAACTTCTGGTATACAGTATTTTTCGATAGGACTAACAGCATAGGTATTTAAAAGTGAAATTTTAGGCGCCTTTCCCTAAATCACTGGTCCTCAAAGTGGGGGGCGCGCCCCCCTGGGAGGGCGCAGATAGTGATAAACGGGGGCGCCGGTTTTGATTGAAATGTTTATATTTCATATTTTGTAACAAATATTGCTATCCTCAGATCGTCACATCCATGAACTTAGGCAGGAAGCTCTTCCACGGCCATTCAATACTAATAAACTCGTACTTTTGCTGTCTTATTTCACAAGAAACTGACTAGTAAATCCTGCCAGCATGTATTCTGAGATGTCAACTTTCAAGAAAGGCAATTCGTAATGCAGCCGTTAGGGCACGGAGACGGCCATAGAATTTTTTTTTCGAGATCTTACTAACTCACATATCATTGAAAAATCAATAAACAGCATACAATTCAACCAGATGTAACATATTCAAAGACTGGCATACAAAGAGTGTATGATTATTACCTATTAAAGTAGCAGGTGATCTGCAGTACATATCTGAGTGGAGGTTGAAGGATGTAGTTGCTCTCTTAGCAGTGTGTAGTTCCTATTTGGTAAACGTACACTGGCGACATGCTTTTTCTTTTGATATCATGTGCATCCTCTGCACTAACAGAGCACTTGACAGTTCGGTGTTCATATTAACACTGCACCCGCTCTTGCAACGGTCAGTGCAAGATTATCCCGGTAGCTCATTAATTCTTCTCAGGGTATCCTTTTTCCGCCCATAAAATCTGAGATTTTATATGTAATTATTTAACGTGGTTTCGGAAGAGAAATTGGCCGCTGGGGTACTCGTGATGGGAGTATGAATATCCACGAGAATGACGACCGATATCTAGAAATCATCTCGCATTTCGTTTGTAAGAACTTGTCGATTGCTTACATCTAGAAAACTTAACAACTAACTTAACTCTAAACGTTACCAGAACAGAAATCATAACTCAGTCACATACTAAAGAAAATATATAAGATTATTTATTGACAAAAATTAATGTTCGAGATATAGTGAAATCTGGGTAGTATTAATTCCGTGTTATCTCATCATTTGAAAATAAGTTAGAGTCAGCGCTGGCTCATTTAAGATAAAATAGTGGAACTTAAAAAAAATGCTAACATTCTCTCATTTATAAGTTCAAATTCCAATAAATACACATGTGAACCTTCGTAGCCATGTTCCGAAAGTATTACATTTTTTTAAAATAATATTTGCGATCATTGAGCATTCAAGGAATCAAATAAAATTTTCATATTGTAAATACTGCTCTGTTAATTATTAAAGTTATCCTCACAACATATGAGACATGTTTCCCAAGTATACACTTTCGCGTGTATTAAATTGTGGCAGTGTTCACCGACCTTCCATTCATAAGCTAAAGTCTTTCATAGGTTTGAACTCCGAGTGTTAGGTAATATCTTTCTAGTGTGAACAAGTAACGACTTACGAGCTAAAGCAATACCACCCTCGTGCCTACGACATCTGGCTCCTAACTAACCATTGTAATATTCTTCATTTTTATATACTGAGTTAAAATCATATTTATCTGAGTAGAAATAAAAAAAATCTAACTAACTCTTCGAATAGTTTCTAATCTACACACTCATCTATTAGTGGCTCAATGTACTCTTATGATCTGCACTGTCTCAATATTTCATTTATATACGTGCTACTGAACGTGTATGGATAGTATAGAATGCAGGTATTTCATATCAACCTGTAAGATCACCGCTCCACGAAATACTAGATATATAATCAATCATGAGTCTATTGCATCATATATAAGAACACTCTCTCTTACGCAGTACCTGTTATTCACCCAAGTCAAACACAATATCACTGTCACGATACACAATTCTACATAATTCATGTTTACCTTACCTTGAAATGGTCATCTGCGCGGAATTCTCTTCTTGACGTATATTTTCAAACATGGCATAGAAACTCACCTTATATTACTAATAAATCATTAACACGTCAAATTGCAATTCTTACACTTCCCGTAGAACATAACTAAATCTCTTCACTTAAACCATTCATCAATATATAATCACATTTCAATACACTACCGTCGATACTTTAACATCCTATCGGCTTCCAATTAGCCGCATGCATATAGCCATAACTCCGAAACCATATGCTAAATATTCAAGAATTGCTTAGCAAAATACGCAGTCAATAACCTCTATTTTTAATAACAGTAATATGAATTCATATGCCCTCTTTCTCTGACGAAAGGAATACTTAATTTGTCAATGATCATCGTATTGCGCAGGTAATTCGTGACGTAAACTATACTCAGGTAAAACGAGATTAATCGAACCTTTACTAGTAACTTAGACTCATTGATTCTAGCTCTACTCAAGTAACATACCTTTCTCTTATCGGATATTATTTCCACTGTCGATGTGCTAGTGCAGTATCCAGTATATGTCATATTATCATTCTAATTCATCACTTCCATCTAATTTTAAAATCTTAAGTATTTCACACATTACTTATATTACACACGCGTTCTTAATTACTTCATAAATCACCAAACTCTCAGCACATGCCAAAATAGATTGAGGGTGCAGATTGCAAGAAACTACTCTACTATAGAAAAGTATGGACTTAGCTCGTCAGTTGCTACATCTGGTCTGGTGGTTGCTCCGTCCTTCACTTGCTGCTAGACCCTCAGATTGGAACTGGATCTCTGTCTGAACTGGACATTCGCGGTCATCTGCTGGTTACATAGCTCGTCAGACCACTTCGTATCATCCGGTCTTTCAGCTGGCCGATGCTCATCCAACGTCACCATCTCCACTGGTTGGTCTGTCCAATAATCTCCGCCTGGTCATCTGATTCGACGGTACATATCCCCAGTTCGGTCCATCTTGATGAATTAGCAGACAGTCATCATCATGTATCTGTTGACAATGAAAAGAATTCCCTGTGCGCAGTAATTAGTCATGATATTCTGCATTTTCTGTTATTTAAAATAATCGTTAAAGTTTTTCTTTCTGTAAAAAGTTTTCTCCGTAAATAATTATTATTTTTTACTGCTACGGTAGTTATACTCTTCTCGTGTGTAGTTATTAAATATTTCACAATGGTGAATTCCGATTCTTTCGATCGTTACGTTGCTACTTGATATTCCAAATCCGTCGTATATCACCAAAATTTATATATTTATATTTTTTCTCGGCTCATCTACTGGCATACAGCGATGAATACTTTAATTATATGCTATCGCGAATATATATAATTAATATTCTTCTTCAGTAGGCAAATCTATTCTTGGAATATGTAGATCTGCTCGCATCTGCGTCTTGTCTACATGAAAGTAATTTTTTAGAGTCTCGTTAAACAATTCACCCGCTGCTATATTTTTTTTAAAACAATTCAAATGAGCCTCTACTGTTCTCCAGTGTCTTCGAAACCTATCCTTTCCGTGACGTACATAGCCTCCTATACGTTGCATTGATACGAAGTTCATTGCCTTAGTAGATCGCATGGGCCATACCTTCCTACGCCGCCATTTTGTTGTTGGTCTACGAGATGCGAACGGGCACATTTAATCCCCCTGGCATGAAGAAAATATATTGGTCACGATATATTTTCTCATTGTTAACTTGAATATCAAATGTGACTTTGCATCTCGTATATTCTCTGCCATTGCGATATTATCTATTCGATTATCGAATATCAGCAGATTGATATCGATTACGTCCTAGTTGCATTAATTTGTTTACATGTCCCGTAACCATGTATTTGGCAACTGCTTTTTCTTCATTCTAGTGGTCGTAATAAAGATATTTATTCCTTCCTCTTTGCGCATTTCACAATGGTAGGTCATTTAATGGCTTTAGACTTTCTTATCTCTTAAGTTCTTATTACATTTGCTGATTCTCTTGGAAGTACAACTTGATATTGCATGCATTATGTACGTTACGATATTTGCCATTTAAACTTGCTATTTCGTACGCATTATTCCCAAGTACACGTTCGATTCTGTAGGGACCATTGTATAACGGCAGAAATTTAGCACATATTTTTGCTGGTGCATTTGATATTGGTGCAGTCTTAACCAGAACTAGATCTCCTTGTTTGAAATGTGGATGGAACTTCTTATTCCGTAGTCTTCTTAACCGTTTTTGAGACTGATCCTTGAGTCTCTGTTGGATCTTTGGATTTATTTCTTGAGGATCTGGCTTTTTCTCTAGCTGCATAGTGAAAATGCTGTCCCATGTTCTCTGTGGGTGAACATTTTTATGGGCTACGCTAGGAATTTGGGCTATTGATTGATTAACCGTGTTGTTTAAACTTTCAGCTATGATATCTAACATATCTATCCATTTCCAATGTTGTTGACTACAATATATTCTCCCGAATTTAGCGATCTCCTTCATATATCTCTCTACGGGATTAGCTGCTGGATGACGAACTGAGCATAACGTATGCTTGATGCCCTCATTTCTTATTCGTTCGCGGAACATAACTGAAGTAAATTGTGTTCCTCTATCAGTAAGGATCCTCTCAGGTTTTCCATTTCAGGAAATGTCTTATTAATGAGGCCGTGTAAAACTTGTTTAGTATTGGCTCTCTGTATGGCTTGCAATGAAATATATTTTGAGAATATGTCGATAACCACTAGTATATATTTCTTTCCCTTCCTAGCAGTGGGCAACTTTCCAAAAATATCTATTGCATAAATTTCCTGAGCTCTAGATGGTATAATTGGGATCGGTTTATGTCCGCATGTGTAATTGTTATGCTTTACTCTCTGACACACATCGCATGTTTTTGCTATGTTTCTTACTGATCTTCGTAATCCATTCCACGTGAATTTCTCCATTATCGTCCCTATAACCTTGTCTATACCAGCTGTTATATCATTTATTTTCTCTTCTTCCAATTTTCGGATCGTTTCCTGGCTCTCTGTTACCATCTCATTTATTTTATTTATTTCCTCGTGCATTTCCCTGTTTCTATTCTCCATGGTTTCAGTCAACCTCGTCTGCATGTTTTGGATTTCGTTCTTAACTTCATATACTTCCGACCGTGTTTTCGCTGTTTCTTCTGTTGCTTCATCTTGTTTCTTGCGTAGCTCATCGATCATCCCTTTGTGTTCATCTTCTATTTTTCTAACGAATTCTTCTAAAGATTCTTTCTGTTTTAGCTGATCCTCTCTTCTTTCCTCTCTCATCTCAATGATGCATCTCTGGAATCTTGATTCCCGTTCCTGTTCTTTCTCTTCTTGTTTCTGTTGCCATTCTTCTTGTTTCTTGTGCAATTCTTGCATCAACTCATAATGTTCTTTCTTTCTTTCTTCGCGTTGTTCTTGTTGCCATTCTTCTTGTTTCTTTTCTTGTTCCTTTTGAAATTCTCTAAACAATTCTTGTTGTTTTCGTTCCTTTTCTATCCGTCTTCTTTCTTTTTCTTCTTCCAGTTTCCTCTCTTTTTCTTCCAGTTTCCTCTCTTTTTCTTGTTGTTGCTTCAAATATTCGAGAAACCATAATGGCGCTCCCTCTTGTTTCTCTTGAGCTCTTCTCATCTCCTCTTCTTGTTCTCTTCTTGTCTGAACTCTACCCTGTGTTGCCATTTTATGTCGTTTTCTATATATTCGTTATAATATCTCAAAGTTTATATTAAGCTCTCTATTTTGTTAAAGATCACTTATTTGCCTAACAGTCCTCTAAGTTCACAAAATATTAAATATTATATCACACACACCACAATAACTTAGTCTACAAGGTTTAAAAATAGTTCAAGGTTTGCACTATATGCACTAGTTTGAAGTTTTCTCTTCAGTAAATAATAATATTGATGGACCTTCCTGGAGATCGGCACCATCTCACCAGATAGACCAACAACAACCAGACCAAGAGTTCAAATCTATGATTTCGTTCACATTTCGGATCATGTTACGAAATAAATAAATTAAAATTCCGTTATGCTGCATTCCATATTTATATGTATGGCCATCAGCCTATACCATAATTAAATTAACTAAGTTTCATTTTATATTGACTTAAAATCACCTTACCCTAGATTATTATTATTAAAAAGAAGCATTCATCTAATAAATACAATAATTCCTTATTAATATATCTTCACAGGTTCAGCCATGTGGTAATAATTAATAAATTACTCAATACATTAGTGACATGTTTTCTATACCCGATACCTACATTTCGAGCTTCGTCACATGATTGCCTATTAAGTAATATAAATTATCAGACTATTTTCATACACTCCCGCGATGTGTTTCTCTTCAGGCGCCAACCATTAATGCGACATTTAATTTATTTCAAAGTGAAGACCGTTTCCAATACATTTTTCACTTTATTTGGCGTTCCCACGGTGTATTTCTCTTCACTCGCTCCACTGTTGCGGCATTTTATTCTTTGGCAACCAACAGTTCCCACGGCATCTTTCTCCATTTTAAATCACGTTATGATGTCAAAAATTACCTCTGGCAACCAATATTCAATGATCCCGCGGTGTCTTTCTCTTCAAATCGTCACACATTGCGGCGTCATTTTAATAACTTTCCCACGGTGTGTTTCTCTTCAATTGCCCCACAGTTGGGCAGCCATTTTAAATACTTGCACCCGCTCTTGCAACGGTCAGTGCAAGATTATCCCGGTAGCTCATTAATTCTTCTCAGGGTATCCTTTTTCCGCCCATAAAATCTGAGATTTTATATGTAATTATTTAACGTGGTTTCGGAAGAGAAATTGGCCGCTGGGGTACTCGTGATGGGAGTATGAATATCCACGAGAATGACGACCGATATCTAGAAATCATCTCGCATTTCGTTTGTAAGAACTTGTCGATTGCTTACATCTAGAAAACTTAACAACTAACTTAACTCTAAACGTTACCAGAACAGAAAACGTAACTCAGTCACATACTAAAGAAAATATATAAGATTATTTATTGACAAAAATTAATGTTCGAGATATAGTGAAATCTGGGTAGTATTAATTCCGTGTTATCTCATCATTTGAAAATAAGTTAGAGTCAGCGCTGGCTCATTTAAGATAAAATAGTGGAACTTAAAAAAAATGCTAACATTCTCTCATTTATAAGTTCAAATTCCAATAAATACACATGTGAACCTTCGTAGCCATGTTCCGAAAGTATTACATTTTTTTAAAATAATATTTGCGATCATTGAGCATTCAAGGAATCAAATAAAATTTTCATATTGTAAATACTGCTCTGTTAATTATTAAAGTTATCCTCACAACATATGAGACATGTTTCCCAAGTATACACTTTCGCGTGTATTAAATTGTGGCAGTGTTAACCGACCTTCCATTCATAAGTTAAAGTCTTTCATAGGTTTGAACTCCGAGTGTTAGGTAATATCTTTCTAGTGTGAACAAGTAACGACTTACGAGCTAAAGCAATACCACCCTCGTGTCTACGATATCTGGCTCCTAACTAACCATTGTAATATTCTTCATTTTTATATACTGAGTTAAAATCATATTTATCTGAGTAGAAATAAAAAAAATCTAACTAACTCTTCGAATAGTTTCTAATCTACACACTCATCTATTAGTGGCTCAATGTACTCTTATGATCTGCACTGTCTCAATATTTCATTTATATACGTGCTACTGAACGTGTATGGATAGTATAGAATGCAGGTATTTCATATCAACCTGTAAGATCACCGCTCCACGAAATACTAGATATATAATCAATCATGAGTCTATTGCATCATATATAAGAACACTCTCTCTTACGCAGTACCTGTTATTCACCCAAGTCAAACACAATATCACTGTCACGATACACAATTCTACATAATTCATGTTTACCTTACCTTGAAATGGTCATCTGCGCGGAATTCTCTTCTTGACGTATATTTTCAAACATGGCATAGAAACTCACCTTATATTACTAATAAATCATTAACACGTCAAATTGCAATTCTTACACTTCCCGTAGAACATAACTAAATCTCTTTACTTAAACCATTCATCAATATATAATCACATTTCAATACACTACCGTCGATACTTTAACATCCTATCGGCTTCCAATTAGCCGCATGCATATAGCCATAACTCCGAAACCATATGCTAAATATTCAAGAATTGCTTAGCAAAATACGCAGTCAATAACCTCTATTTTTAATAACAGTAATATGAATTCATATGCCCTCTTTCTCTGACGAAAGGAATACTTAATTTGTCAATGATCATCGTATTGCGCAGGTAATTCGTGACGTAAACTATACTCAGGTAAAACGAGATTAATCGAACCTTTACTAGTAACTTAGACTCATTGATTCTAGCTCTACTCAAGTAACATACCTTTCTCTTATCGGATATTATTTCCACTGTCGATGTGCTAGTGCAGTATCCAGTATATGTCATATTATCATTCTAATTCATCACTTCCATCTAATTTTAAAATCTTAAGTATTTCACACATTACTTATATTACACACGCGTTCTTAATTACTTCATAAATCACCAAACTCTCAGCACATGCCAAAATAGATTGAGGGTGCAGATTGCAAGAAACTACTCTACTATAGAAAAGTATGGACTTAGCTCGTCAGTTGCTACATCTGGTCTGGTGGTTGCTCCGTCCTTCACTTGCTGCTAGACCCTCAGATTGGAACTGGATCTCTGTCTGAACTGGACATTCGCGGTCATCTGCTGGTTACATAGCTCGTCAGACCACTTCGTATCATCCGGTCTTTCAGCTGGCCGATGCTCATCCAACGTCATCATCTCCACTGGTTGGTCTGTCCAATAATCTCCGCCTGGTCATCTGATTCGACGGTACATATCCCCAGTTCGGTCCATCTTGATGAATTAGCAGACAGTCATCATCATGTATCTGTTGACAATGAAAAGAATTCCCTGTGCGCAGTAATTAGTCATGATATTCTGCATTTTCTGTTATTTAAAATAATCGTTAAAGTTTTTCTTTCTGTAAAAAGTTTTCTCCGTAAATAATTATTATTTTTTACTGCTACGGTAGTTATACTCTTCTCGTGTGTAGTTATTAAATATTTCACAATGGTGAATTCCGATTCTTTCGATCGTTACGTTGCTACTTGATATTCCAAATCCGTCGTATATCACCAAAATTTATATATTTATATTTTTTCTCGGCTCATCTACTGGCATACAGCGATGAATACTTTAATTATATGCTATCGCGAATATATATAATTAATATTCTTCTTCAGTAGGCAAATCTATTCTTGGAATATGTAGATCTGCTCGCATCTGCGTCTTGTCTACATGAAAGTAATTTTTTAGAGTCTCGTTAAACAATTCACCCGCTGCTATATTTTTTTTAAAACAATTCAAATGAGCCTCTACTGTTCTCCAGTGTCTTCGAAACCTATCCTTTCCGTGACGTACATAGCCTCCTATACGTTGCATTGATACGAAGTTCATTGCCTTAGTAGATCGCATGGGCCATACCTTCCTACGCCGCCATTTTGTTGTTGGTCTACGAGATGCGTACGGGCACAACACGGAACTCAGTCTTGTTCTTCTTCACCATGCGCAACTGAAAAATCGCAGCTGTACACACTACAAAACACGTGTGAATGAGATTTTGAGGAACGCAGTAAACAGAGCCATACTTTCGAGTATTCCTCCCTAAATTTTTGAACTATTTTTGGTTTATTACTAGCGTCACTAATCACGGTAACGTCACCACACGTATTTCCCTGCACAAGAAATCGCCTCATTATTTCAAACCTTTCGCATTTCGTAACACACGATTAGCATATATCCTGGAAGAGCAACATACGTAAATTTGGCAACCAAAATCGCAATAAATAGGTACTTCTTCAACAGTCACGCACACAGTATCCACAATGAAATGGAGTTTGTCACCACTTCCCCGCCAAAACAAAGATAAAAGAACTCGCATACTGGCAAGGAAGTCTGTTCATGTGACGAACAAAGACAACAACTCCGCAAGATATACCACTTCACAGGTGCCTATTTTTCAGGCACTGGAAACACACACTGCGTTCGGCGCGTGAAAACTCGAAATATTTTTAAACTAAGGACAGGAAAGGGGTATAAATGATTACTGAGAAATCCGAAAATAATATTCTGAGAATTTTAGTTGTAACGGCATTCCTTGTCTATCCTTTTGAACACTTCATACACTTAGATTTAAAAATAAACAAAAAATCGTAATTTGTGGTGTGTGATTCGTAAAGGCGTAATTATGATGGGTGATTCGTGATTATTACGATTAAATCGTAATAGTTGGCATCTCTGAAAATATTTTGAGAAAATGTGCAAGTAACATTCCCCACACAGCACCTTACATTTCATTTGCCATCCATTAATCTTTGTCCGCAAAAGCACGTCAGATCTCGCATTCGGCAGTATTTTCTTCCTTTAGCGGTATTTCTTTCTTCATTCATTCTATTCCTGACCCTGTCAGTTAGCTACAAACAGGCTGTGGATATTCTTCATAAGACTGAAAGACTGATTCCATGTTTCCACACTTGGTTTGTAACTTAAGTCAAACTACGTAGTTATACACATTTCACCCACTGATATAAATACGATGCAGGTTTTCTAAATGTGCAAGAAACCAACATTGGTAGAGTGAATACCGAGCTCGATAGCTGCAGTCGCTTAAATGCGGCCAGTATCCAGTATTCGGGAGATAGTAGGTTCGAACCCCACTGTCGGCAGCCCTGAAAATGGTTTTCCGTGGTTTCCCATTTTCACACCAGGCAAATGCTGGGGCTGTACCTTAATGACGGCCACGGCCGATTCCTTTCCACTCCTAGCCCTTTCCTGTCCCATCGTCGCCGTAAGACTTATCTGTGTCGGTGCGACGTAAAACAACTAGCAAAAAAAAAAAAAAAAAGATAGAGTGAATAATATTTTTTATATATTAATTCCAAAATCTCAGTACTACAGATATTCACAGACATTCCTTGAACTTGGAAATAACCCCCTGCGGTGCAGCGCAGGTATAGCAGATGCTTAAGACAGCTGTCAAACCACTTCTACTCCCGGCGGGGAATCTCCACGGCGCAAATTTTACTCGGCGCAACTTTTACTCGACGTAACTCATACAAACACTTAACAATCACTAATGACATTAAGCCGCTAGACAATGTGATCGCCACTTCCTTACAAGAATACATTCTTCTATTCTGCCGTTGTCAACTCTATTTCAGCCAGACCTTTGCAGTCAGTTCAAAGACAATGAGTGAACAGATGAATTCTAGTGCGTGTTTAGTGGAAGTGGTTAACCTGGTTTACAAGAAACTGATGCAGTTCAAGTACAATATTCAGTCGCAATAAAGAGCAAGATTCGAATTTAATCAAACACGTTGTTCTTCCGCTTCTACTTCTGCTCCCACCAGCAACATTAATTCTACACCCAAACCAAAGTGCGTACTGTAAATAACAAGACGATTATCTGACATTAGGCTTTATCAGCAATCTTTTGAATAATAGACGAAGAAAATACTGTAGATCTCGTGATCCGTTTTTGTGCGAAGTAGCCTATGAGAAATGCCAAGAAAGGAAAGAACAAGGATATTTCATGTTTTAGAAGGGGGGCGCGACCGGAAAAGTTTGAGAACCCCTGCCCTAAACTATCATTTCATCCAATGTGAATTAAATTATTTTTAGCTTAGACTGTAGTGAGCATAACGATTTTCATGAAATTCTGTTCACCCATTCTCTCGTGGTTCGGCGTTAATATGGACTCAGCAACAAATACCCAAATTCTGAGCAATGTACAGACAAAACTCTTATTTTATATATAGATTTTTTTAAAAATCAGATTAATGATTCCCTGCAATACTTCGCCACCATTATTATTTCATATAAATAGCTACCCTCTTATAATAACTTGTTCCATTGCTCCATTAAAATGTTTGATGACCTCTGAAAGTGCTTATAATACATAAGCTAACTAGACCGATCTTGTAGAAATGCGACGGACGGATTTTCATGAAATCTGTTATAGCAATAAACAGCATGCTTATAATGATACAAATCATAATGTATTATGGTTCATTTTCAGTAAATTATAAGTAACATACAAGTATACTCGTATATCGTATTAATTGCATTCAATGCTCTTTTTAAAGCACTTATTTATACAGTATAGTACTTTGATAGAAGTATGACCTTTAGGTACTCTTTGTTCTTTCAAATCATTGAAGGAACACAATCGAAACGTTGTAATAAATAATTTACCACAAGAAATTACTGGCAAAAGATAGAGATATCAAAATCATCGAAAGCTTGTCTTTTGCTTGGTTAGTCTTCATTTAAAAAAACGTAATGGAAATGAAATTTTCATCTGTTGAACGAAAATGTAGTGTTGCGTCTGGTGGTGTTATAATGATTCTCGGAACAAGAGTTCTTTGACCTACAGTACCCATTCGCCAGTAATGATTTCATGTCTTGACAGTTGTCACACATGTTTCTTACAGTCTTCTTGTGAAATTTAAGTTTCTAAATAACATAACAGTAGCACCGATTTTCGGTCTGAGTGGGTATGGTTGCGAATTGTTTAAAACTTACACTGAAAATTAAAGGAGTTATTTTTCTTCTTCCGCCATTTAAAATGTTAACGCTGATGTACGCGTTTGGTATATTCAGGTATAACTTAAGCATTCTTGGGGGGCAAGAGCAGCAAATTAAGAAAATCACCTAGATCTCTTCAAAAATTTCTAAATGACAGTAATTTCCATAACCTGTTAGAGCATGTACTCATGTTCATATGCTTTAATGTGTATGATCTTAAATAACTGAAATACCTCAGATTCTGATCAAAGTGGAGTAAAGAAACTTGTAAAAAAAATAGAGATAACACAACAACACAAACCAACTTGCTGCTGCAGTCCCCACCTCGACCTCCTTCTCGTTTTTATAGAACAGATGGTAAAGGAAATCAAAGAGGAATTTGGAAAGGGAATCAAAATATAAGGAGAGGAAAACTCTGAGATTTTCCGGTGATGTTTTTCTGAGTCTGCAGTAAATAGTAAGTGATTTTAGATAGATTCTTCTCGATGATAAGTATATCTTCCAGATGCCATTAAACAGATAAGTCTTATGGCGACGATGGGATAGGAAAAGAATAGAAGTGGGAAGGAGGAGGCCGTGGCCTTAATTGAAGTACTTGCCTCGTCTGAAAACGATAAACCACGGAAAACAATCTTGAGGGCTGCCGAGAGTGGAATTCGAACCCACTATCTCCCGAATGCAAGTTCACAGCTGCGCGCCCCTAGTTGCGTTCTGTATGAGAATAAAATAATATAATTCGCTTTCCTTCTAACAAGTAAGTTGACCTACTGGAAGGTTTCATCTGACCTAACGTCATTCTGTTTCAGTCATCTAGACACTGGTGTATGTCGCTTTGTACCAGGAGCTACTTGAGAGATAAGTATTCCGATTCATTGAGGATTATGCTAAGAAAGCGTTGTGGATAAGAAACATCTGTGAATTATGGGTGCTTTGTCACGTGTATTAACAACTGGAGTCCAATTTTGTCACGTTTAGCATGTATGAAATAATTAATTGCTGAAGATGTTGAGACTGAAAAACAAAGAAATTGATCAGATGCTCTCCCATGGATTTTCACTAATATTCTCATTACGTAGGTGCATTGTAATAAATATGGCCCTTTTACTGGAACAATATCTGGAAGTTTTGGATAAATAACTTGCAAATTACTGTAACTGTGTAAGTATTCAGAGGGCACAGGTTCACACTTTTATAAATTGTTTTGCTCAATATATCTTCAGAAATGAGCTCCGTAAATAGCGATAATTCGTCACTAATCACCCTCTACATCATCAGTGACGTTCAGTGGTTGGATGAGTAGAAATCCGGTTTTCTTTGAGTCTCATTTATATGATCTACGGTACGACGAGCACAGGAAGGTACTGAATTTCCAGAAATTATGTTCAGCCGTTCTCCCATGATGTCAAAGCATACATACATACGTACATACATACATACATACATACATACATACATACATACATACATACACACATACAGACAAACAAACAAACAAACAGACAAACGGACAGCAAAAATTGAACTGAACCTTTACACACATAATCCGATGAAAAAGTACTAAGTATGAGGCAAAAATATGAAGAATAAAAGCAACATTATAATTTTCTATACCCACTACAGTATATAGGTGATACATATTAATGGGCATAGGCAATATCAGTTCACTGCAGCATCAGTTACATAAAGTGACAGAAAAAACTCGTTCCATTTGCAGATCAGTGTCCGTGTGCTGAAGATCTGCAGGCATTCAGGCAGCTGGAGCAGCAGAGAAATCAGAGGGCTCGGCCTCGACCAGCTAATCTGCAGCGTAAGTACCTTGCTACTCAGTTTTATGGTTTTAATAATACCCACATACGTATAAGGCTGCCAGAGTTTTCTCATTTTGCGTAACAGGTTATGAAAATCCCTCCGGTTACTTCTTCTTTCATTCAAGGGATGAACCCGACAACGTCTACGCCGAGATGATCAGTTTTTTAAACATATATTGCACCAAGTAAATTACCTACTAGCATATGCATGAAATCTATCAATACCTGGCCACAAACAGCCATTTTAAACTCGCTGTCAGGTGTGAAATATAAGCGTTCACTTTTCCTCTTTTATCATAGGCTAATACAGGATGAGTCTCCCAACGGTTGCCGTCCTTCCTGTATGTTGCGTGTCGGTAAACGAAAGAACGGTCGCCGTCACATTGTTCCCGTACGTCCATAGAAAACCCATCAGCTGCTGGTGGTGATTATTGTTTTAAGAGGAAGTACAACACTAATCAGAGATAAAATGGAAGGGATCCGACACTTCGAAAAATGAAGGTATCGTTGAAATGAAATGAAATGGCGTATGGCTTTTAGTGCCGGGAGTATCCCGGGACATGTTCGGCTTGCCAGGTGCAGGTCTTTCGATTTGACTCTCGTAGGCGACCTGCGCGTCGTGATGGGATATCCTGGCACTAAAAGCCATACGACATTTCATTTCATTCTGTCCCACTTGGTGCCTTGTTATGGCTATTGGAACGCTTCACCATCGGCTCTTCTAAGGGCTTCAGTGGTCACTATGAATATGCTTTTCCCTAATCACGAAATTTAACTAGGTACCGTAACTATTTCGTAACAAGAATGAAATTAATTCCCATGTGCTGCGTGCAAAAATGACAGCTAAAAACTATTTGACATTTCTCACTATCTAGATATAGACACGTGATTTTTATGTTGAATAATACAAACTCTTTTCTAAATTCAAAACTACGTGGAACTATATTTTATTTTTTCACATCGTTGTGCCCAACGAAGGAGCGTGATTCAACTTATATAGCAGATGAATTTGCTTTCTTCTCTTCCCAGAATCTTATATCATCTTGCTATGATTTTTCTTCCATTCTACCGTCCATGCAATGTTGATCTTGGGATTTTCTGCAAAATGATGTTTATTCACCAACGTTCTAAAGATAAGCCTGTCCCATATAATTTCGCTGTTATGCTTTGAAGGTCTTTTTTCAGTTTCGATTGTCCCATTTTTCTAGAGTTGTAGTGAGAAGGCATTATTAAATATCATGTTACTGAGCCTTGTCCATTCTTTCAATATGACCATAAAATTTCAATCGTCCGTATATGTATTATTTATTTATTTATTTATTTATTTATTTATTTATTTATTTATTTATTTATTTTGTCATTGTTGGCGAGACCTAGTATTTACAGTGCGCTATGTCTTGAGGTACCTGTTACTTTCATTGATCTATCTCAGTCTCATCCTTAGTGTTGATTATGAAAATGACTGAGGTATTAGCGATACCAGTAATGCCATTCCTTACGCAGCCAGTCCCTGTTATGAATGGAGTGAAAACGTCACACATAGGGTTGGTTGGTGCATGCTGGAAGAACTAGGGATCCAGACTAGGCTTCTGGAGCCGATCAGCCAGGCTTACCTCCGGTACTTGGAACAGATCACCAGGAAAACAAGCACTCTGGAGAAGCTTGTGGTGGAGGGAATGGTAAGCTAAGAGACCGCTAGGAAAATAGCCAATCAGATGGGTGGACAAGCTGCAGCCTCTGGTGGGAAAATATTTCCACGAGACTGTCCCTAATGAGACACCGCCAGACTAGGAAAAAGAAAATCAGAATAGTAAAAACATGAACACCACCAGTCCCTGTCGAGGGTAGAGGATTGAGGAAGAGGAGGAGTTGAAATCAACGGGTAACTAGCTACATCACTCTATATTTCCCTCGAACGCCTGTTCAGTGACACCTAGACCAACTATGACAGTTGATGGTGGAGCTGTTGAGGATCTATCCGGTCTTCTGTCAGAGCACTTAGCACGCATAGGCCTACATAACGGTACATACATACATACATACATACATACATACACACATACATACATACATACATACATACATACTGTACACACATACATTTGTTTCATTACTGTGAAGATAACAAACCCAAAGGCAGCTGTGCCACGAGACTGCTAAATTAGCAACAAAGTATATAAAAAATCTTAAATACACAAATTAATTAAAGTAAAATTTTTGACGTGTCTAAAAAATAGGGAAAAGAATTAGTATTTCGTCTTCAAAAACGAGCAGTAATCTCCATCACTGGTTGATTGTTGCAATATTTTGATGAAATCACTTACAACCCTCGACTTACCCGGGAAGGGATAAAACAATATGAACGTAGAAAGTGAATCTTCAGCGACATTCCGCCATCTCATATACTGACAGTTTTATCACAAACTCCTTTATTAATTGGTGATAACTTTCAACCCTATAATTCCCCAGAATCTTTTGTGATTTGTGAATCTTGAAGTATGCTTTTTCTTAATTTAGCTTAACGTATTTTAAGAAAACCATGCCGTCAAATGTTTCAAAGCTTCACCAGTTTTATCTAGGACATTCACAAAATTGTTGACGAGTCGTCTCATAGTTTCATCACAACCTCCTTTATTAATTGGTGGTGGCTTTTGGCCCTGTAATTCCTCCAGTACCCTTTGTTCCCTTAGTTTAATTTTTATTCGAAAATGCGATTGATTTCGTAATTCTTCTGATCTATAAACCTTCATGTATTTAGCTTAACTTACTTTAGGAAACCAAACCTTCAAATGCTTCACTAGTTTTATCTGGGGCATTCATAACACTTTTGACGAGACATTCTGTGATAAGAAATAGAGAGAGAAGTCTATTTTCAAGTGTTCCAATAGGCTGGTATTTAATATTAAGCTCACCAGGAACAAGATGTTTTCAAATATATTTTATCCAGATCTAGTTTTTACTTGACGTTTCGATAGATGTTGCCAAGTTTAAAACAACCATCAACTTTGTTTCCGATGAATGTCAACAAATGGCAATCGCATCAGCTGAATGAATCACTCGCGAATAGAAAGATCACTTGAAAAATGCAACATCTCAAACAGAGCATTCATTACATGACCAAACGCTAGCACTTACATTGCTTTGAGGATATGTCTATATTTATGAAACACGAAAACAAAGAGCTAAAATTAGCAAGGAAAGTAATAGAATTATCCTTCACTTACAAACTTAACGTAAGAAAGGTAAATACTCAACGAGTGTCCTCATCCCGAGGTGGTGTGGCTCTTTTCAGGTACACCCCATTGAAGGTGAGCTGCATGTACCATTTCAACCGCATACCAACCCTTCCGCCATTCTTAAATTTCTGGAAGTACCGGGAATCGAACCCGGGCCATTGAGGATGGCGCTAATAGTGCTAACCAATACGCTACGGAAGCGGACGTAAGGAAGGTAATACGCATATACAAAATAATATGCAAGATTCTACGAATTGACCATAATAACAATGAGCAACAACACACAATGTCCGCCTCTGTGGTGTAGTGGTTAGTGTGATTAGCTGCCACCCCCGGAGGTCCGGGTTCGAAGAAGTGGGTTCGATTCCCACCTCAGCTATCCTGGAAGTAGTTTCCTGTGGTTTCCCACTTCTCCTCCAGGTAAATGGTGGGATGGTACCTAACTTACAGCCACGGCCGCTTCCTTCCCTCTTCCTTGTCTATCCCTTCCAATCTTCCCATCCCCCTGCAAGGCCCCTGTTCAGTATAGCAGTTGAGGCCGCCTGGGCGAGGTACTGGTCATCCTCCCCAGTTGTATCCCCGACCCGTGTCTGAAACTCCAGCAAACTGCCCTTGAGGCGGCAGAGGTGGGATCCCTCGCTGAGTACGAGGGAAAAACCGACCCTGGAGGGTAAGCAGATTAAGAAGAAAAAGAAGAAGGATAAGAACACACAATAATACACCTGCTATGAAGATATCGAGGACTTCAGGAAATGACATTCAGAGAGAGCAAGGAGGGAAGAAATTATTCTACCCCTGTGTCACTTATAGAGCCACATGATGAGTTTCCCCTGTCAACAGGGTTGATGAACCTCTCCATTGGACTACTTGGCCGGGCTGAGTGACTCAGACGGCTGAGGCGCTGGCCTTCTGACTCCAACTTGGCAGGTTCGATCCTGCCCTCAGTCCAGTGGTATTTGAAGATGCTCGAATACATCAGCCTCGTGTGGGTAGATTTACTGCCACATAAAAGAACGCCTGGGGGACTACATTCTGGCACTTCGGCATCTCCGAAAACCGTAAAAGTAGTTGATGATGTTTTGTTTGTTGTTTAACGGGGCCTAACAGCTCGGTCATCGGCCCGGTAAAAGTAGTTAGTGGGACGCAAAGACAATATTATTATTATTCCTCTCCACCACGTCACCCAAAATTCCTTCGTTTTTCGCAGGCTTCCTGAATAACTCCCACCTCTCAACTGTCACATTTTTACTTACGGCTTGCCGCGTTGAATGTCTTTACCTCCCTTAAACTGTAAGTTTTACTGTTACGGGCCACGAAACCTTTGACCTGAGGCCTAATATGAGCTCAGTAGCATATGTGCACAAAAATGAATAAATAATAACACAGAATAAAGAAAGATGTATTAAAAACAGGAAGTTAATGAATTGATGAAAATGACAAAATAATGTGGCAAAATTGAAAAATGGCCCCTTGAGGCTAGCCCAGTGCAGCCGGAATGGTCTGACGTAAATGTGGGCAGCTTACGTAGCAATTATACGTCACAGTGAAGCGAGAGAGCGAACAGACTTTGCAGGGAGGCAGCAGTGACTTCGATTGTTAATACGAAGCTCTCCTCTACAACACATCGAAATGTTGATTGGGAGACAGTATTTAAAGCAAACCGCTATAATCGCAATAAAAAGAGCCGTGACCTTTTAAAGATATTCCAGTTTGATTTTTACTGCGCTCGATATAAACAGTCAGTTTTCTTTTCTTATATTTATTCATTCAAAGGAAACTGACACGTTATAATTTGTGTGTTACAATCTTCAGAGGTACAGGGTATATGCACGCAAGCTACGATTTACAATGCCTTGGATGGAAGTACTTTCATTTAAAAGAAAATATAATTCCTGTTATTCAGTAAGCAAAAAGTAAATTAGTTCAACAAGTTTTCTGCTTGATTTTCCACAGTGTTGTAGTGTTGTGTGACTTTTCCTGTTCAATGAATTTCTGAAAATAGTGTTTAAAAATAATCAGGCGTCCGATGATAATAGCTAGCCTTTAAATGGCGAGGGAATTTCATTGTGAGTGGAAGATTAAAGTACAACAACAATTTAATTGCATCCACCAAATGGATAGCCTACAGTACGTCCTCAAATAAATAACCTAACTAATTTTATTCCCGGTAAGCATGATTCGATTGTTGGTGAGTTTATCAGATATTTTAAACCCAAACAACCACAAGCCACAGCTTATCCACCTTAACTCCGTAATATATTAGAAATGTTCTTAATGCACTTAATAAATTTAATAGTGAAATTTGTAATTCATTACATAAGGTAAATCCGGGACAGGTGCCGCCCCGGTAGAGATGCCGCATACACTGTAGCTAAAGGTTCCCATCGTTACAGCTAGATGGCAATATGTGTGGTTTTTCAGTTTCTAAGGAAGAACTACTGCCTGCGAGTGTGACGAAATTTGCTCGTATATTACGCCAATTATAGCCGATATCATGAGGCGAGTACATGTTTCCTCCTGACAAAGTTTTTGCGTGTGTTAATTTATTGTATATTAAGTTGGCTTCAAATGCTTAAATCAGACGTTTTTAGTACAGTAGACGTCAGAAACATAACTGTAGTTGAGAGTAAGCTAATTTTGGACCATGATAGCCTTGAGGTATGAAAACAGGAGGGTGCGGCGTCTCTCCCTGATAGTTGGCCTTCGGGCTGAGCAGCGGTCGCTGTGCAGGCCAGAGCCATTTCAAGGGTGTTAAGTGCCGTGGGGTTTTATATAACACAGTGAAGAATCCATTGCACATGCACATTTATAGTAAATCGAAATTAAAATATGATTTTAATGTTGTAAATTATCAGATAGATTTTTTCCATTGAATGATTATATTATGTGGATATAATTGTCTTGTAGTGCGTTCTAGTGTTCGGTTATATTAAAGTTGAAGAAATTGGCTTAAATTTGATTTTGTCATTAATTATTTTACTCGCGGCATCTCTCCCGAGCAAAGTCGGCATCTATACCGGGATCCAGGCAGAGACGCCGCAGATGCAACAATTCCTTTGTTCACTCCTTTCTCCCATTTACTTTCAATTGCCAATATTTTGTTCATCCCTGATCAAATGTACATGTTTTCAAATTATGCTCGATGAATTTGCAACAATTTTTAGAGTAAATATACCGAGATATAACAAAAGACATAAAAAGTGCGGCAACTCTCCCGGAATTACCCTACCTACATTATAAAAATATTTGTGGACGTAAGCCTAACCCTTTATTGTATGCGGTCAAAATACATAAACTCCAGTGAACATAAAAACTTATTTCTTACAACGTAAATTGAAAATAACGTGGATTTCTGCCCTCTTTATTTCATTATTTTCTGCCTCCATTTCAAACTCGAGCATCGCCTCAGTGATCGAGAGTGACTGGGAGAACTTCGCCCAACCTTCACGGCCTGTGACGTAACCACAATGTCACTGGCTGAACGGCATACGCTCATCGCCTGCCCGCCCGCCGGCTTACAGAGCTGGGCGCCCGCGAGACGGAATGCCCAGCGTGAGCACCTCTGATCTTTTGAGAATCTAGAGCCTGTTTCCAGTCACTTGAATGAAGACCCCATTTAGCGGCGAGGATAAGAACTGTGCCGACTGCCGAAGCCTGTCGCACTCCTCTGGGGCAATTATTAATGAATAACAGATGAAATGATATGATATTAGAGTGTTGCTGGAATGAAAGATGAGAAGGAAAACCGGAGAACCCGGAGAAAAACCTGTCCCGCCCCCTCTTTTTCCAGCACGAATCTCACATGGAGTGACCAGAATTTGAACCACAGAACCCAGCGGTGAGAGGCCGATGCGCCGCCACCTGAGCCACAGAGGCTTGCACGCTTCCAAGACATGTTAATAAATAACCAAGTTCTCAAGATATTTAGATGGAGAGACAAATGTGAACGTGGGGCTCGCCCTTTCTTCATCTTCAGCCCATAAATTTAATGCATCACAATTTTTGGTAAACAACGTCAATAATAATAATAATAATAATAATAATAATAATAATAATAATAATAATAATAATAATAATAATATATTTATTAATATAAAGAGATGGAGGTCCTATCTTTAATAGTGTGTCCATAATATCTATGTAACGCGTTGACTGTCGGAAGAATACGCTATATTCAACTTATAATACAACGAAGACTGTTGAACATAAGACGCTGATACTGTGCAGAAATGAACTTCTCTAACCACTTGACCTTTCTTTTTTGCTTCAATAGCCTATTTTAAAAAAAATGCTGTCTGATTTCACATGAAATGCTCCGTACAGCACGGGGAATATAGCAGCTCTTTACAACTCCCTTCAAGTATTCTGTTTACGAGCAATTCGTTCGGAATTAAGTTACTTTGCAAGGGACTGATATTTTAATGAGTAAACCGTGCCGCATGTTCCTTGAACTGAGAACTTTCCCTTTATAGGAAGTTTAATTCTGCTATTTAGGGTTTAATGGAAAAAATACTCTACAAGGAAATTGGGAGGCCTTAAAGTAAAAAAAGTAAAAAAAATAGCTTAATAAATACGCATATTGATAATCAGGGGCCATGATTAGGAATTAGGCTATATGCTGTATAAGTTAGCAATATTTATGATGGCATGTCATCAAAATCCGAGCCCTCCTAATTACAATTAAATAATACCATCGTACACAGCTTCATTGGAAACGTGTTACTGACATGAAATATCGGGACATTCCAGTGCCACTTAAGAATGTCTCCTAAAATTGCATGTAGTAACATAAGGAATTCGTTTCATTTGCAGATGAATGTTCCTGTGTTCAAGATCTGCAGGCATTCAGGCAGCTGGAGCAACAGAGACGTCGAAAGCCTCGAACTCGAGCAGTTAATGTGAAGCGTAAGTACCTTGCTAGCCAATGCAATAGTTCTAATGTCACCCACACACACACTCGCATACTATGGGCGCGCGGCGTGATGGCCGGGCGACAACTTGGGCGGAGAGAGAGGAGATCCTGTCGGTATAATACTACAACACCGTACTGAAAACATTCATCCGCTTACCTTCTGCCGCAAATAAAAGTTATGAATCAGTCGTTTGTCGATTTTTTTAAAATTGCGGATTGGTATTCTTCTCGTCCTGGTGCACCTTTCCACAAAAGGAACAACATTTATCGAACCAGTAACATGCTTATACGAAGGCTGATATGTGTGTGGTTTGGAAGTCGTTTATGAAAGGGCACATTTCCCTGGAGAAGTGCCCCTTATTGAATGATTTCGCTGCTTATAAGAAGGAACAGCTGCCTGCTCGTTGGTCAATCAGCTGAGTACACTTTTATTTGTTTACTAACTTCGATTACGAAGATTATGGCATCGGTTAAGGCAGTTTCTAAGTTTTCTGGTGGCTGTAAAACGCGTATGAGAGGTGTAAGATCTTTACTGCATGGTGGCCAAAATTGTATAAGAGGGTAGGACTGTCGGATGTATCTGAAAGAAGGGGAGTACCTACCAATTAGGAAATTTGTTTCCAGCCAGAATCATTCATGCACTTCCTTTTACCGAAGATCCAGGAACCGTACAAACAAAACGGTTTATCAACGGCCTTATTGAACACACCTTCCGTTTGAAAGTGGACAGCAACGTTTAGCTTCCTAACGAACTAGGCAACAAAGAACCAGTTCCCGTTGACAGGAATAATATGAATGATCTAAAGCGTCTAGAAGTGTACAGTCCGGGGGAGTTCAGCAAAATATTTGCGTGACCATTTTTTCGTGTAGGCCCTAATTGGAAATGAGTTTGATTGACTGTCATCATTTAAATGATTATTGTTGTAGAACGACGACACACTGTGTCCAAATTATCTTAGTAGACAATGTGTTTTTGCTGCAAAACTGATTTTAATTCAGCCGTCGTTATAGAAAGGGCATATATCCATTTTCTTTAATCTGCCAATTTCCACCAAGTTCTTCATCTTTACTCCATATTTTATCAAGTAACCTATCCACAACCATTAAAATTAACGGTCAAAATACGTACATTTAACGTAAATAGCAAGACTGGATTCTTAAATGACTGATTCAACTGTATCTTTTACCACCCGACGACCAGTCATCTATTTGTGTTTTCAAGGACTCAGGTCGTGGCCGTTTCTTGCCTGGCCTGAACAAGATACCGCCCTCGTCACTAAGTTCATTTCTTAAACGCCGTGTTGTTCGCTCTGAGACGTTACAGTACTTCGCAGCCCTAAGTGCAGGGTTAGCTATAGACACAGAGAAACATTTATTCTGACCATCATCACATAATTTTATAATTCCTTATGTTTTCTCTGAAGTACGGCTGTTTTGTATATTTGATTTATCGGGATATAGTCAATGTGGCTTCTGATAATATGCTTAAGTGGGTCCTTAGGAGATCTTCAGGTATATAAACGTCGGCGTGGAAGGTAAAAAAAAAAAAAAAATTGCTCTCATAAATCCATGTTTTCCAACAAATGTACTAAGCTGTTCCTCACTTTCATGTCCTTCACTAAGATCTCATGGTCCTATAAATTCCCCTTCAGAACCTTTGACATTGAAATCCCCCTTTATAATTGTAAGATCACATTTTGATATTTTTTCAAGATATCATTGAAATGGCGTATGGCTTTTAATGCCGGGAGTGTGCGAGGACATGTTCGGCTCGCCAGGTGCAGGTCTTTTGATTTGACTCCCGTAGGCGATCTGCGAGTCATGATGAGGATGAAATGATGATGAAGACAACACAAACACCCAGCCTCCGTGCCAGAGAAATTAACCAATAATGGTTAAAATTACCGACCCTGCCGGGAATCGAACCCGGGACCCCTGTGACCAAAGACCAGCACGCTAACCATTTAGCCATGGAGCCGGACAATATATCATTAATCTGGGTGTATAGTTCTGCTACTTCATCTGTTGTCAGAGCGTACACCTCGATGATATTCACTTGTGCAGGACTTGCATTTATTTGAACTAGCATGAGATTCTCAGAGATCGGCGCAAAATTAGTGACACACCGCAACTAATTTAGATACTATAAGTCCCTTACAAAAGTGGAACTGTCCATTGAATGTTCCCGAATAATACACTCAGTTTTCACCTTTGTTACAAAAATCTGTTCTCGGCCATAGTATTTCACTCACACCCATGATTTTAATCCTAATTCTTTCCATTTCCTGGATTGCATTGTTAATGTTTCCACTTGCGACAGTGTTTATACATTCCATGTATATATCTTAATGCTATCATTGAATGTAAACTTCTCAACCACATCCTTGCCCAAAATCGTCCCTCCCGGTGATCAGGACGGGGGACTTGAAACTCCGGGAAAATTTGTTTTGAACACAACAATGATAGAGGATATCTGTAGATCTTTAATGAATCAGTCACTCGTTTCTCTCTGCACCCTCATGCCGTTGGCCAGCCTGTAGCTCGTCGACCTTTTGCTACAAATTCTCGTCCCCTTCCTTCTACCCACCTGCCAACCCTCCGACGAGGCTGTTGGCTTTTGGTAACATCCGCTAGCTACTTTAACTTCTGCAAACGTTGCCTCTTCTCTACCACGGGAAGGTGAATGTCAGGATTTTCCTTTCTACAAGTTTAGGACTAGGCATTTTCGAGGCTCTCCAGTACTTTTAGAGAGGTGTATATATAAGTACACAATACTTCATTCTGTTAGTTGTGAAATCTCTAGAGGTTAGTATCATGGACTACTAACTGCAAGTATTAGTAAAGACTACAAGAAATAATCTCTTCCCAGCTGCTGGTCACGTGTTATTTGTAGAGGAGAATATTAATTCATTTAGATTTTGTCAATTAGAATTAGAATTTTAAGAGAAAATTATTCCATTATATTCATATAGTGAAAATGTGAAATATGCTTTGTTACACAGAAAAGCGCCCCTGTAATCAGGACCAGCAAGGATTCTGGCTGCATTAGGAACGACGAGCATGTCCGAAAATTCTATTCCCACCAAGTTAATAAGAGAGGTAAGTAGTCTCACTAGAAACGTGATATTGTTTCTTCCTTTCCTTCGCAGGAGCGAAGAAATTGTTCAAAACATGGTGTTACATCTTTGTAGGCGGGATTTGGAAGTAGCCTACACACAAACTACTTGATTAGCGCGAATTAGTGATTAGTGTGAATGGTATTGCAAAACTGGGGAATTACTATATATAGAAAGCGGGACACGTTAGAAATTACAAAAATATAATTAATCCTTACATGCACAGCATTACATATGTGCAAAGGAGAATATACTTGCTTGTTATATCTGCTTTATGATTTTAGAAATGTCTATTTACTTTTGCCTTGCAGACAAAACCGCTAGGGATCGCTAGTGTATTAAAAATGAACAGTCTTTTATTTTATGACTTGTCTTGCTTATCAGATGGAATGGTGTAGACTTTAAACAGTTCAGGTAAAACAAATAACATGTTGTCTACCTCAGAGAATTCGTGAGCCAGGATATCCCTAAGATTGAAGTCTGGCAGTAGCTGCAGTATTCGTACAGCTTTGCTTATACCCATGCGTAAAACATTCAGAACTCTTAATATTTTGACTGACAAAAATAAATAAAAATATATGAATTTTGACAAATAAATTTTAATAATTTTCTGTTAACAATCTATTATTTTTGGAATGAAAAACCATCATATTTAAAATAAATAATAAATTGCACATTTAAGGATTAAATTCACCATGCATATAACTGTATTATAAATCACAATCGCTCTTACAACGATTAAAAGAACAGCATTTCAAAATATGCCTGATTAAAGCTCATGTTTATGATACATTACAATATTTATCCGATTGATGAATCTGATCAAGAGGATATTTTCTTTAGATATTTGGCCATGGAAGCCAACACAAATAAATCCTTAAAACGAGTCTTTACAATAATTATTAAAGCTTTCACTATTTCAATCGTAAGTCTGTTTTCCTCATCTATATTAATGTATTAATTAATGTATTAATGAAAAGACACGTCCGACAGGTGCATGTGATCTTGGCAAAGCCAAATAAAAACATATCAGGTATTTCAGATTGTTAAGAGTTTATATCACGACACCTCGTAGGCCTTCGGGCTGAGCAGCGGTCGCTTGGTAGGCCATGACCCATCTGAGCTGTTGCGCCATGGAGCTTGGTTTGGTTAAGAGTTTATATCCTATGTAGAAAATGAGCAAATATCTTACACCATTTATCACTAAAACTTCACTTCGCCCTAGAAACTTCTTGTCATAATGTTTTCTCACACATACAAACTCATCGAATAAGTTCTCTTCCTTCACACTGAAATTTGGTGACACCATTTTCATGAATATGTAGCTTCCTTGTATGATTTTTCGACATCAGAGACTCCTTTCCCTTCAATTTGATTCAAGTCATAGTCTGAACAGGTGTGAGAAATCGCGTACGTCACTCTTGAACATATTCAGTGCATATATCATGGAGATCTGGTGCATAGCTTTGAAACTCGTTAACGTGTTCTTCGCGCTCGAGTTGTTGTAACTGATTTTCCACAGGAGTGGTAAGCGACTTTTCTGACTTTCTGCAATTTAACTTTTCTTTCAATATGTTTACTTCATTCTTCATTTCAATAATTGTCATATCTTGCTTTTCAACAAATCTGATAAGTATCAGAGAAGGTTTTCAACTGCCTGGCACGAAAATGCAGGAGTATAATTGAAATAAGATTTTCAAAGAAAGTTTTTAGACTGATAGTACATTTCGTCAATGGTAAAAATATGACTTTAATGCATGGATAATGTCAGTAACTCTCTGGACTACAGGGAGAAGAGACAGCCACCTTGTTTCGCTGTTACTCAGAACAGTTTAATACTCCATAAGCCACCTTGTTTCGCTGTTACTCAGAACAGTTTAATACTCCATACTGGTGAATTCTAAATACTTCAAGTCCAACACAAGCAAAGGTTGCTTCCCGTGCTGCCAGTTATAACTGTTTTCCCACTTCGCTTTCAGTTTTCGCAAGCACATAAATCCTTATAATTCCTTCCTGCTGATGGAAGCTTTATTTTGAACAGGCCTGTTGTGGGTTTTTTTTTTCTCTCCATGCGGTTGACTACGTCTGACCGACCTCCATATGAAATGCAAAATTAGCACTAAATAATGTACTGCACATTCCGTCTTGTCGTCTATTAATCTTCTGATGACGGATAATTCTCTTCTAACACTATCGTTAAATCTGCACATACATTTCGGCAACACTAAGTAGCAATTATCCTTCGTGTGTACGCAGCGCACTGTCAACAGAAGCATAGAGAAAAAAAGCTTCGTTGTTAGAATTACAAATTTTTCAATATATCTGATCAAAGTTTCATGAATTCGCCACCGGAAGTGCTGCATATTTAAAATGAAGTTCATTCCATAAGCCTAATGCGCTTCTTTTTTTATGAAGGATACTTACAAAAGAAGAAGCGTGACATTTGGAATAAAAGTCGGACCAGCGGGATATTCTATCAAAAAATAGGAATTTCCCGCGAAGAACGGGACGAATGGGAATCCTGCGTTATAGTGCACTGGTGTAGAAGTTTCCGATTGAGCACACTGGTCGGAGCGTGGGTCATTTAGTTCTCCCTATTTCTAACATTGTTACCAAACCAATTGTACTGCTAGCTTTAGGAATGATACTGATTTGAACAGCATAATTATTTTTATAAACCGCTTTAAATAAATGTATGATATAAAAAAAGCAAATATACCGTATATCGAAATTTTCAGTGAGGATGATTTTGTTTTTCTCTGGCCAGAAAATGTTTGTTCTGTGACGATACTCAAGGAAATCATCCGAATTAAATATTTTGCGTAAAACCTTTCTTCAATTGTCTTTTAGTTCATCCAGAAACTGGCCAGCTAAATTTCACTAACTGAGGACGTACACTCGCGCCAACAAAGGACATTGTATTTATGGTTTCAGTTATTATGTGTCTGTTTTATTAAAATATTGAACAACATAAATAGCCTCGATAATCATATGGCCTCAGCTACTGTGAGTAAGCATTTTTTAAAATTTTGACGCCATCTGGCTGCTTGCTCATCAATTTCGATGTCCCGTTTTTCTCTAGGCCTACTGGATGGCAGAGCAAACCAAATCTCTTTTGGGCGTGTATGGCTGAGTTCAAATAAATTTAGTCGCATAAACACCTAATGTCCAATCAGAGATCTTTTACCTGCCGATTTCGTACGACTTGAAGTGTCGAATGGACTTTTTTCCGCTCTACAAAAATCCGACTACCTCTGTCGAGTTTGAACCGGCTATCTTGAGATCTAGAGACCGACACTCTTTCACTGGTCCACAGAGGGAACTGGTGATAATGATGGTGATGATGAAATTATGATTATTTAAGGCAGCTAAACAATGAGATCGTCAATTCTTGAGTTTGCTATTAAAATCGATTCAATAGCGGAGTACCGTAGTCAGGTTAAAACAAAATGAGGTGAGATAATTGTTAAAATTAGCAGTGACCCAACGAATATACAATTCGTGTATTAATTTAAAATCCATAAGTTTAATAATATTAACGGTTCAATAACCTTCAGCAGTGTCCGTCTGTGTTTTCAGACAGATCTCCGTACCGCTTATTAACCCCTCTCCAACACGACCAGGTGCACAGCTATCTGCAGGGATCTGTACGTGTTGTGATAATGAATTTACTCACATCAAAAAGTTTGGCATATTGTTGACCAACGCTGGCCAAGAGTCGTAGTGAACTCCAGTCCATTGTTAGTTCTTACATGCGTGTACATCTGCTGTGTACACTAGCCTGTTTCAATGAGGACAGTATGGCATGGTTTTGCGACAGCCTACGAGGCGCGCTGTATGCTTGAGCGCACTGGCAACCGGGCAAAGCCTGTACGTAGTGTATTCAGTGTGCATCAGAATGCTAAGGACAAGAGTAACTGTGCAAGATCACATTCATATACGAGGGTTGGGGCAAAATTCATGACAACTATTTTTGTTGTTGTTGTTGTTGTTGTTGAAGGTACCAGTCCGGGTGGAAATTTGTCATATACAAACGAAAGGAACCCTCAAAGTAGTCCCCTGCTATTGAACCACACGCTGGCAACGATGTGGGAGGCGCTGCATACCATCTGCCTCAGCATTTTCCCCACCATGTGTGAATCGGGTCACCTGTTGGCGCACAGCATTAGCAATGTCCTCTCGTGTTGCAAACCGCCTACCATGTAGTGGTTCCTTAATCTTTCGAATGAGATCAAAGTCACAGGGCGAAATGTCGGAAGAGTACGGTGGGTGCTCCAATTCTTCCCATCCCCAACATCGCAGTAGTTGCCCTACTCACCGTGCTACTGTACGATATGGTAGGTCATTATTCCCAAGGGCTTCCACTAATTCACTGTGGCATTCCATCGCATTTCTCCCTCGGAGAACGGCTATATTGATGTAACCGCGCTGCTCAACACCGGTTACTTCCATCTCGCACGACACTCACCAACTGAATGATTTCACAGCCCTCGCTGCGCTACTACCAGATTTCACAGAGCCATCTGTTGCTCTGCATACATACTATACCTGCAGAACTTCCACACGACACATATACGTTTATGATCCGTTCACATATCTACAAGAAAAAAATTAGTTGCCATGACTTTTGCCCCAATCTTCGTAATGACACTGAAGCAACAGGGAATGCGGCAGATTGATGTTGCTGTTATCGTTCGCGTGGACCAATGTGACGTTTCCCGGATATGGAGCAAGTACAGAGTAACCCATTCTGTAGCAGACCGACGCCGGGCGGGAAGGCCAATAGGAACAACAGAACGAGAAGATCAGTATGTACGCTTAACGTCTGGGAGATATACCTATCGTCGAGCTGGTCAACTGAGGCAAGATCTTCGAACAGCAACAGGTGTCAATGTATCGACCCAGACTATCCGTAATCGTCTCCATGAGGTAGGGTTACACTCCATAAGGCCCATTCGAGCGCCTCCGTTTATTCAACGTCACAGAAATATCAGATTGCAATGGGCAAGACAGCAGGACCAGGGAGCAATGGGATTAACATTGTTAACAGACGAGACCCGCATCTGTTTGCAGTCCGACGATAGATCTGTGCGAGTGTGGAGACGACCCGGTGAACGTACGCACGACCAACACATCAGAGACCGATACCAATAGGGAGGATGTAGTGCAATGTTTTGGGGTGTATGGTCACTGTACCGTCTTGTATACATCAGAGGGCGTATGGCAAGCATACATTACAGAGATACTATCCTAGCACCTGTAGTGAAAGGCTATATTGACAATTTAGGCCCAACTTTCGCATTCGTTGACGATATCGCATGTCCGCACTGATCTGGGATTGTCAATGCCTTTCTTTAGGAGAATGGTATTCCCAGAATGGACTGTCCTGCATATTCTCCTGATCTTAACTGCATAGAATAGGCATGGATACTGCTTAAAACAGCAATCTCAAACTGCCCTCAACCTCCAGTGACTATTCGAACCCTCATTGAGGCAGCGATTGTTGAGTGGGACAGCCTTTCTTAAGAAGTATTCAATGCTTGCATTGATGATTGCATTGCAGATTTATAGGAAAAGCTGGTTACTCTCTCTCTGACCTGTATCAGTCAGTAGTCCTATGTAGTCAGTTCCTGTGGTGAATGGTGTGAATGTTTGGTTTGTAGAGTTGTTTAATATCTCGTTTCAGAGGCTCTGATACGTAATAGCACCTTCTGGCTTCCTAGGCCTACGTTCTTTAGTATACCTCTTCAGTGAAACAAGGAATTTAATGACAGCTAACGGGGTAATTAATGAGAATTCATCCAGCCTTCGGTTCGAGGGCTCAAAAACAAGAACAAATATTATATGCTTTTATGACTGACATAAGAAGTTGTATCATTACACTTGTCATATCAATTTCAGAATACAATCTTTTTATTATATTTCACCATAAAATCAATACCACACTGATTAACTATGGAATAAATATACATCCATTCAGACTGTCTCAACTGATTTGTGATTTATGCGCATAACTGTTTTCTTTTTTACTTTTCGTTGACCCGGGATTTCTTTAGGATAGCTTGTGCACTACCAAGTTACTTCATCGTAGGCCTACTGTTTGTCCTTGAGGTATGTCTAAATTACAACAAGGACCTAAACCCCGTACTTTAAATACTATCATTATATTGAAGTTGTACCTACTATTTCAATCTCTCCGACTATTTCTGAAAAGTTATCTGAACGTTGAACCAAGTTATTACGTTTTCAATTTATATCTTAATATGTCAATATCCTCCCGCATTGCACGAAAGTGGCTAGAAATTGACTAAAATCTCTTTGTTTGTATAATTGCAGAAATATCCAGCACACAACATTCAAAATTTCTGCATGAGTTAACGATACGATGAAGAGCGACTTTTTGCAACTTTCTGTAAATAGTTGAGTGGAAGAAGAAATTTCACGAAATCTGTATGGAATAAAACAAAGTTCACTGTATTTCAGACAAAGCATCAAATAAAATATCATTCCTACAATATGAATTTGTAATTGTAATCGTAACAACTGCTCTAAGCGTACAATGTTCATTACAGTAATTATGATTTGTAAGCACGATTTGTTCTGGATGATTTCCGACAAAAGAGTAGATTTAGGAATATGTTGTAAACTTTGGGATGGGAAAGCTTGGAAGTAAGAAGACGAGCTGCTCGACTATGTGGAATGTTTATAGTTTATTTATGGGTTTAAGAAATTTGGCCATCAACAATGTACCAACCTCAGAAAGAGAGAAAAACAATTTGATAACATGGCAAAATACATATAGAAGGACAGCCAAGGCTTAGAAAAATGAAAAAAGGAGAAATACACTTGGAATAAACATTCTTCCTTAAATATTTGCATCAGTTTTCGTCAAGTATTTTGCAATTGCACTGTACACACGTAGATCTCCGGTTACCAGTAACAGCTGCATATGTGTTGGATAGAGAAGACGAAGGTGCACAAAGGTTCGAACAATTCTGTGCGATAAGACACAGTTCTAGTGCACTCGAAGATCAGGTGGTTTACATGTCCTGGATTTCTTTCACTACATGGGCAGTGTGCTGATTGGAGGACTCCAAACCTGTTGAGGGAGCGGGGAGTGAAGAATGGATGATTATGGTTACTTGTCCCCTGGCCTGTCTGACGTCTTGATACAATGGTTTGTGTGCGATAGCTGGCTGAATGGAGTCATGAGTAGTCCTGAAATGGAATGTTTCGATCTGTCAGTGGATATAAGGCTTGGAATGGCATTACTAGATGAATAATCTTAAGTGGAGCTTTTAAATATAGGAAGGATCGTAGTACGAAGATAAAGCTGAAATTAAAGAGACCAAATTTGGGCAAACGTTCGTTTATAGGAAGAGAAATTAAGGATAGGAATATTTTATCAAGCAGATGTTTGATAAATGTCCAACTTATTTTAAATCAGTTAAGAACAGATAGGAAAAAACTGATAGGGAACCTGCCACGTGAGCGACAGCCCTACATACAGATCAATGGTGAAATTGATTTATTAATTTGCAGTAACACCACAGAAAAAGTGTGAGGTCCTTTTCAGTGAAAAGATGAAAATGTAGTGAGCAGAGAACATTCGTTTGTAGAGAAATATTAAACCATTTCATTTGATGACCTTTATTAGGTAATATATTAAATTTCCAACCATTAGGTGGCCATGCCAAGACACACAGTACATACAGGATCTCAAACACATTACAAGGAAACACGGTAAATATACGTTTTTCCTAAAATGAATACTTGAGTTAATGGTCAGGTTGAGAAATGTGCAAAGATATAATCGATCATATTTCATATGTGGACCTTGTACGACGCAAGGCTCCTAGGGGTAATATTCGAACAATGTGTAATACATTTATTATTATTATTATTATTATTATTATTATTATTGTTACGGAGTTTTTCCGTGGTAGGTAGAGGTGAAAGAAGGTGCGGGTGTGAATAGGTCTCCAGCTACGAAAGCAAAATTAATTTAAAATTTAACAAGGTTATATTTTCTTTCCAAAAACAAGAAATAACAAGCATGGCAGGTACAAAGTAGCAAGTCAAAAAGGGTAGTTACAATATTTACAGGAATTGGGCTTCGCGCCCTGATTTTACACAGCTTGGGCAATCAGCTCAGTTTTACCCCAAACACGAGTTTTAACAGAGGGGCAGAAAACCCCATTCATACCTAGGAGTCCTTGCTCCAAATTACACAGAAAAGCCTCCACGAGGCATACAACACTTAATTTTCAAAAGAGCCACTCGCTCTCAAAATTTAAGCCTCTCCCAGGCCACACCAAACTCCACCTTCAAGTTGTCCTCACTGGACATAGACACAGGGGTACAATACCCAACCTACTGAGGTCTATTAAATGAAAAGGGGCAATTACATGACCTCTAAAATAACAATTTGAGAGGAGGCAATCTGCACTCCTAATACACTTGTTTTTAAAAAAAACCTAATCTGGCTCTAGGCCACTAATGCAAGGGCTAATCCCATACTACCGAGGTGACTTTAGAAAAGAGCAATTTGTTTTACATTAACGAAGAATAGGTTGAGAAAATAAGTTCACCTCAAAACAATAAGAGTGGGAGCTCGAGAGGGTTAGCACTCTCTATCCCAGAAGGTAGCTTAAAAGAGAACATTTTAGGAAAAGGTTACATGGTGGAACGCTTCGCGCCCGCCCCGAGAGTTAAACTGCTGAGCTAGCAAAGAAAGAATTTATTAATCGGCCATTACCTTATTGATGACCGCTGCCGAGGAAAGAGGCGCTTCCCGCCTCCTGCTATGTACTTTATACACTGAAAGATGGAACAGAAGTGGCCCGGAGACCCTAAAATCAGCAGTTTAAATCCTCTCGCGGAAGTTTCTAGGCGTTAGGGGAATGAAAACACCCGCCCACAATTACTTTATTGGCTAGGGTACAGAAACATATCCAAGATGGGGGAAGATACATCGGATTGGTCGGAAATTACTAAAAGAAATTCGGGATTGGATAAATCTAAAACAAGGGGGAAAAGAGGGGTATACAGCCAACTTAAACAATAACAGAAAGAAATTTAGCAAGAAACAAACATTTGAAATAAAAATTTCTCCAACAAAATAGTTCTTTGACTCCGCACTAGGGTGCACTATTGTTGATCTTCAGTAGTGTCCTCTAGAAGAGAAAGTTCACACTTCTTACTTCAAGCGAAACAAAAACACATCAAAAATGACACAGTTCAAAAACTCAAAATTTTCCACGTGGTGACATCTTCTGAGAAGGTAAAGAATTAATAGCGTAGATAAAGTTCAGACTTCCTCCAGCAGAGGAGTTTCAACTGGCGCACATTTTAAATTAGCGGAGTGGAGGTGTACCTCCCGGTACAGACCTCCCCCCCCCCCAAAAGTTCCTCCCGGGGTGACACATGAAATTGTTTGAAAACAAGGTCCAAGTTTTGATGTAGATATGGAGATAAATTGCCAAAAAAAAAAATTTTAAGATTTTCTTAGTTTGGTTTGATTTAGTTTCAAAATTTTGTTGTTGCAGATGAAGTATAGTTTTTAAGTTTGTAGAAGTAGAATTCTGAAGATAACCTTTTAATACTAAAAGTGATGAAAAATTTTGCAATGTCCACCAAATATTGCTGTTGAATTCCCAAGTGTAGTCATTGCTTATCGTAACTGTCCATGTAGTTGATGTTGATGAAGTTGGATGGCCAGACCGGCCGTTGCAGCTTGCGTCCAAAGGAGGCCGCTCGGACCCCTCAAGTACCCTGAGATACCGCTCGCCCGCACTATGAGGGGAGCAGAGGTGTTGAAACACGCCGCGCCCGCGGTGAACATATACAGGCTGCGGGCAAGTAGCAGGTCTTGCGCCGCACATCTGCCTTGGCCGGGAGGAGAGCTCCGGCTCGCCGTGCACATGTCGTCCTCGCTGGGGCCGAGGGGGCCCGTCCTCGAACCCAGCCGCGGCACAGCGCCGCGCGGCTGCGGGGGCACTGAAACATTTAAGCTAGGCGGCAAAATTGTGTTGGACCATCATGTTTCTTTTGAGGGCACAGGCATGTAGAGAGATTGAGGGGCCAGCGGCGTGCAGATATCCATGGCATTTCATCTAAGCCAGCCACTGTGTGTAGTGGAGCAGGAGACGGGAGCGTGGTAATGGCCGTGGCAAGGACAGGATGGCAGTTTAACAAATCGGGGGAGGTTTTACAGAAATGCTTACATATAAAATAAAATAGAAGGAGCAGAATGCCTTAAGAGTGGAACTCAAAAAAAAAATATAACCTTCATATTCCTATCAAATTATATGAAGCAAGTTGACACAAAATTTACACCGGTTTCACCTGGGACAGGTGAACCCTAAATATCCTCTCGGTGGCTGGATTGCTTACTAACAATGTAACCGGCGTAAGAAAATCGAGAATGATGCATGGCCCATGAAATCTGGGGGCAAGCTTGCCCGTGGGAACAAAATTCTTGACCATCACCTGGTCACCTACCTTCAAAGTGGTGGGTCTCCGTCCACGATCATACTTTTCTCTAACCTTTTCATGAGATACCTTAAGATTGGCTTTAGTCTTCTTCCAAAGATCTTTAATATTATCCGGATCTATTGTCTCGGGTAGAATGTCACTCAGAGACCAAAGGTTAGAGAGCGGCGTGTTGGGAACAAACTTGAACATCAAGGAAGCTGGAGTGAACTTATGAGATTCATGAACCGCCGAATTCAAAGCAAAAGCTAACCAATGCAGGGACGTGTCCCACCTGGAATGATCTTCATGATGATAGGCAATAAGTGCGGACCTGAGATTACGATTAACCCGTTCAGCCAGAGATGGTTGAGGGTAATAAGCAGAAGTAGTTACATGAGAGATGGATAAGTCAAAACAGAATTTACGAAATAAGTTAGATGTAAAAGCCTTCGCATTATCAGATACAATATATTGGCACGGACCAAAAGAAGCAAAAATAGAATTTAAGCAAGTAATGGTAGACTGAGCGGTAGCCAGCTTAGTCGGAAATAACCAAGAAAATCTGGTAAAACCATCTACACACACAAGGATGAACTTGTTGGCATTACCCTTTGACTGGGGGAATGGTCCTACATAATCAATATACAGGCGTTCCATGGGGCGCGACGCTTGCTGAGAAGACAAGAGGCCTACCTTGGTGGACATGGTCGGTTTACTAAGCAAACAGGATTTACAAGCCTTTACTAGTTCACGGATTTCACCGTCCATACCTTTCCAGATGAACATTTCACGAATCTTTTCACGAGTTTTAAAGATACCAAGATGCCCTCCTAATGGGGTCTCATGATAATACTTGAAGATCATAGGTACAAGAACCGCTGGAACAACAACTTTCATCATCTTATCATGCCTCGAAGGGCAACATAGAACACCATTCCTCAGAACATAAGGGACAACATGTTCCCCAGAAGAAAGGGTTTCCATTATCGGAGCCAGCGTCGGATCTTCACGTTGGTATTTCTCGATATCCCTAAAGAGCATGGGGGCATCTGTTAGGATGGCATTAACCTTAGATAGTATGGACTCGGAAGGTGATGAATTGTCGACCGGTTCGTGGGTCTCGACGTCGTTAGAAAACATACGGCTGAGTCCATCAGCAACAACATTTTCGGTACCTCTGATATGTCTAACATCAAACTGGAAGGCAGAAATACGGATGGCCCAGCGGGCTATACGACCAGTACGACGCGGCCTACCTAAGACCCAGCTTAAGGCTTGATTATCTGTCTCCAGGTCGAATTTGACATGTTCCAGATAGAGACGGAACTTCTCTAAGGCGAATAAGACTGCCAAACCTTCGAGCTCATAGATGGAATACTTGGCTTCTTGAGCCGACAATGTCCTAGACGCATAGGCGATGGGGCGCCTCCCTAGTTCAGTCTCTTGAGGAAGGACTGCAGCTACCGCTGACGACGATGCGTCGGTTTGGACAATGAATTTCTTCGAGAAATCAGGCATAGCAAGTACAGGGGCATTACAAAGTGCTAATTTAATGTCTTCAAAAGCGGCTTGTTGAGAAGGTCCCCACTCGAATTTGATGCCTTTCCTACGAAGAAGGTTTAAGGGCGCCGCTCTATTAGCGAAGTTAGGAATAAACTTCCTGAAGAAATTCACCATACCAATGAACCTGGCGATACCTTTAATGTCTTTGGGAGGTTTAAAATCACGGATGGCCTGTGTTCTAGAATGATCGACTGCTACACCATCCGGTGACACAATATGCCCTAGGAAAGACATAGAGGGCTTAGCAAAGGCAACCTTGGACAACTTAACAGTTAACCCAGCCTTACGAAGGCGATCGAGAACTTCTCGCAGATGATCTAGATGTTCTTCAAAAGTCTCTGAAAATACGACGACATCGTCCAAGTAGTTATATAAGTACTCAAATTTGATGTCGGAGAAGACCCTATCTAGTAGCCTAGTGAGTACAGCTGCTCCCGTGGGGAGCCCGAAAGGCACGCGGTTGTATTCGTATAAATTCCAGTCCGTGGCAAACGCTGTAAGATGTTTAGACTCTTCGGCAAGGGGAATTTGATTATAGGCCTGATTCAAGTCCAAGATAGTAAAGAACTTGGCCTTACGAAACCATGAAAAACAAGAATGAAGGTCAGGAAGGGGCACAGATTGTAACACCACCTTCCGATTGAGAGCCCTGTAATCAATGACAGGCCTGAAGCCTCCTTGGGGTTTCGGGACTAAAAAAATAGGCGAAGAATACGCTGACTTAGAGGGCCTAATAATACCGTCCTTCAACATCTGATCGATGATTTCTTTTAGAGCCTTCATTTTAGGTGGAGATAGCCTATAAGGTGGAAAACGGACAGGAATCGAATCCGTGACCTCAATTTTGTATTCGACCAGGTCAGTAACACCAAGAGTATCAGAGAACACCTCGGGAAACGACTGACACAATTTGCGAATACTATCAGCCTGCTCCTCAGGTAGATGTCTAAGGTCTAACAACATCTCATCCTGGGTAGGCGAAATAGAAGAACATGATGCAGAATTACACTTTAATAGAGGGATATTACAATTAGAGGCAAATTTGAAAGTGCAAGACCTACTCTGAAGATCGAGCACAAGACCAGTGTGAGAAATAAAGTCCGCTCCCAATATAATGGGGCAAGACAAGTGCTTGGCCACAAACAATTTAACTTTCCAGGTGAATTTAAAAATACGAATTTTGACATATAAGGAACCGAGAATTTCTAATGGAGAGGAATTAGCCGAAACGTATTGGATCGCCGACAAACAATAGTTAGGAAGTTTACAAACAGATTTCAATTTTGAATACCAATCAGCCGAAATAATAGAACAAACACTACCTGAATCTAAGAGAGCTGTTATAGGCTCGTTATTTAACTCAATTTTGAGAAAGGGGACCGGTGCGGGGGTATCCGCCGCAATCCTAAGACACTCTTTGGGACCTTCAAAAGATGTATTTGAAAATTGCTCGTTCCCTGAATTTACAACCTGTTTACCCGGGGCTGAGTCTCGGGAAGATGGATTAGTCGACTCAGCCGAAGCCACTAGTCACTTTTTATTATTGGCATAGGTGGAATTTGCACCAGAAGTTGAGCAGGAGGGGGTGCTATTCGAATTGGGACAATTCTTGGCGATATGTGAGAAAGCCCCACATTTAAAACAGCCTTGTGATGACCCGGCTCCATTCCTTGTCCCACTTGACTTGATCAGTGGACACTTGTTGCGCAGATGGTCAGGCGACCCGCAAGCATAACATTTACGGGGATTGACTGGTCGGCGAGGTGGAGGCCGAGTATTACTAAAGGAAGGCGGGGGTTCTTTCGCGACACGCAAAGAATCGGCGTATCTAACTCCTTCCGCTGAGACGGCCAATGCTTCAAGTTCAGAGAAAGTTTGCGGGCACGCCGCGAAACACAAATATGACCTGTAGGGTGGTGAAATCCCTTCCACAATAGCTTGTACAATCTGATCCTCAGGGAAATGAAGAGCAAACACCCTAGTATAAAACTTAATGTCCTGTATGAAATCAGCCAAGTTTTCATCCAAGCGTTGTACACGGTAATAGTACTTCTGAATAAGGGAGGACCTGGCCCTAGCCGGGATGAAGTTAGCTAGCAAATGGGCATGGAAATCCTCAATAGATGATTGCTCGGCAATGGCTCTTACGATTTTATCTGAGAGAATACCAATAGCATACGGATAGATAATTTGCAAAATTTGACATGGAGAAAGAGAAAACACAAGGGCATGATCCTGAAATTCAACTAGAAATCTTAAAAAAGAAATTACATCACTGGTGGTATTAACGGAAAACTTAGAGATACCTCTGAGCAACATTGCCAATGGATGAGGCAAGCTGCTAAACCCGGGTGACATAGTAGGTAAAGGTTTCAATGGCAAGGAAGTTAATTCAGAACGGATGTTACTCAATGATGCACGACGTTCAGATTCGTTGTCCAATGGGGCAGGGATAGTTTGAGCAGCAACGGTTATCCTATTAACTTCTCCCTTGGGAGGCGCTTCCTCACTACCTGCATTCACTGTGGTGGGTAGATCGCTTTTGGGAGGAACCTCCCCTGTTAACAATTGAGTGACCTTGCTAGATAATTCAGACATATTTTCAAGCAGCGTACTAGCTTCCTTCTTCTGAACGTCATTCAACTTTAGAGACAACAGATCGTTAACCCTATTCGAAAAATGATATAGCCTAGCTTGCACACGCTTAATTTGATTAGGAGAAGGATCATTTTCATCAAAGAAACTAACTACAGAAGCTAGCCCAGTAATATTCTCCGTGATCGTGGAAAGAGAGTCGTCAATTTCTTTCTCTCCCAAATTGGGGATGGAAATGGGCAAATCTAGGGACTCTCTAAGCTTGTTTGTGTCTACTGCAACCGTGCCTCCAGATTGTACATTTCTAATAGTCAATTCATAGATCAACTCCTCCTTGCGCAAATAGTTAAGATGGAGAACATCGCGAGGGCCGGGCATGGTGACAGAACAATTTTGAAAAACTCAAAAAATTCCAGCAACTGGGAAAATAGTTAGAGTTCGGAACAAACAATGTTTAGCCGTCAAAAGGGGCTAAATTGAGACCCATTCAACCACGCTCTGCTACCACTTGTTACGGAGTTTTTCCGTGGTAGGTAGAGGTGAAAGAAGGTGCGGGTGTGAATAGGTCTCCAGCTACGAAAGCAAAATTAATTTAAAATTTAACAAGGTTATATTTTCTTTCCAAAAACAAGAAATAACAAGCATGGCAGGTACAAAGTAGCAAGTCAAAAAGGGTAGTTACAATATTTACAGGAATTGGGCTTCGCGCCCTGATTTTACACAGCTTGGGCAATCAGCTCAGTTTTACCCCAAACACGAGTTTTAACAGAGGGGCAGAAAACCCCATTCATACCTAGGAGTCCTTGCTCCAAATTACACAGAAAAGCCTCCACGAGGCATACAACACTTAATTTTCAAAAGAGCCACTCGCTCTCAAAATTTAAGCCTCTCCCAGGCCACACCAAACTCCACCTTCAAGTTGTCCTCACTGGACATAGACACAGGGGTACAATACCCAACCTACTGAGGTCTATTAAATGAAAAGGGGCAATTACATGACCTCTAAAATAACAATTTGAGAGGAGGCAATCTGCACTCCTAATACACTTGTTTTAAAAAAAAACTAATCTGGCTCTAGGCCACTAATGCAAGGGCTAATCCCATACTACCGAGGTGACTTTAGAAAAGAGCAATTTGTTTTACATTAACGAAGAATAGGTTGAGAAAATAAGTTCACCTCAAAACAATAAGAGTGGGAGCTCGAGAGGGTTAGCACTCTCTATCCCAGAAGGTAGCTTAAAAGAGAATAGAAGAAAGATTGTTACATTTTAGGAAAAGGTTACATGGTGGAACGCTTCGCACCCGCCCCGAGAGTTAAACTGCTGAGCTAGCAAAGAAAGAATTTATTAATCGGCCATTACCTTATTGATGACCGCTGCCGAGGAAAGAGGCGCTTCCCGCCTCCTGCTATGTACTTTATACACTGAAAGATGGAACAGAAGTGGCCCGGAGACCCTAAAATCAGCAGTTTAAATCCTCTCGCGGAAGTTTCTAGGCGTTAGGGGAATGAAAACACCCGCCCACAATTACTTTATTGGCTAGGGTACAGAAACATATCCAAGATGGGGGAAGATACATCGGATTGGTCGGAAATTACTAAAAGAAATTCGGGATTGGATAAATCTAAAACAAGGGGGAAAAGAGGGGTATACAGCCAACTTAAACAATAACAGAAAGAAATTTAGCAAGAAACAAACATTTGAAATAAAAATTTCTCCAACAAAATAGTTCTTTGACTCCGCACTAGGGTGCACTATTGTTGATCTTCAGTAGTGTCCTCTAGAAGAGAAAGTTCACACTTCTTACTTCAAGCGAAACAAAAACACATCAAAAATGACACAGTTCAAAAACTCAAAATTTTCCACGTGGTGACATCTTCTGAGAAGGTAAAGAATTAATAGCGTAGATAAAGTTCAGACTTCCTCCAGCAGAGGAGTTTCAACTGGCGCACATTTTAAATTAGCGGAGTGGAGGTGTACCTCCCGGTACAATTATTATTATTATTATTATTATTATTATTATTATTATTATTATTGCTAGTGTGCCAGGTAGAAAAATCATCACAAGGCTCAGGAATAAATGTGCAATATGGTTCTTCAAATGTTATATAGATGATTGCGGAGTATGGTCACTGAGCCTCGTATTGCGACGATAGCGATGTCGTGAAGTCGTGTCCGGCTGAGACCGAGAGAATCCCATAGCTATACAAGAAATTTAGGGATTGTGCCTCGAGCTCCGATCATAAGTCCATGGACGGAAATATTGTCTAGGTGATATTTATCTTCATAGTAGTTTATAGTTGGCTGGTAAATTGACTTCTGTTCGACGTCCACCTCTTCGGCCTGTCCAACGTGCGACTCGAAGCATATTGTCTGATCTAAGATTAGTCCTTGCTTGCTAGCTGCTTGAAAGGCTATCATGCCAATACGCCTGTTACTCTCGTCGGTAGCTAGGCCAGAGACCTCTTCGTGCACCGTGAAACCGTGATCCCTCAGCGAGGTCGCGATCATGTGTCGTATTGTATGATGGAGGGAATTTCTCAATACCTCCCCGTGAGGGCTGGATCCCAGGACATGGGCAAGAGTTTCGTGCTCTCTGTGGCAACGCCGACAGAGGGTGTTGTCTTGGGACTTTTCCGGCACGGAGCGAACGGCGCACACATTCGCTGTCATCTTGATGGCCTCTCTCCATTCCGCACAGGATAAGCCTCGGTGATCACTTATCCATTTGTTCTCTGGCGTGTATTCCTGGAAGAGTCCAACGCCCTTTTCTTTGTGCGGCAACTTCGTCCATGACTGAACTTCTTTGTCTCGTAGTATCTGTCGGACCTTCCTTACATTTTGGACATAACTCGATCATTCATTTCTATGCCTAGATCTTGCAAAAAAATTGTACGTCCTTGTTCCAAGTGCCTAGTTGCATTAATGTATCCGTTATTTGCAAGCGATAATTTATTTCAGATGTTAATATGCTGTAGTTTGGCTTCCCAAGTGGCGCGAAACAAACCGAGGCCTCGATACTTCCTTTCGGTGTATACCTTGTGATCCGGAACGTCTGCTGATAGTTGTAATAATTCTTTAGTTCCACTCTTTAACATTTCATCCGCATCTGATAGAAAAGTTTGAGGTATCTTGTTTAAGGGAGTAACTTGGAGTGGGTAAATAAGAGTAGGTGATATTGAACTATTTAAAATTGAAAATTTCTGGTCAGATTGCAGCAATGGTGAGCTAACAAGGGTGTCAATCTTGTTTCGTGTCTTATCAAGTACGGCTTGTGGATCCAGTTTAAGTTCATTGATGAAATTCACGCCTAAGTAACGAATCGCACTTCCGTTGCACTGTGATTTAATTTCACAGTCGTCATTAATGATGACATTCTCCTCCGTTGGCTGACCTTTCTTGATAGAAAGACAAGCTGATTTTGAAGCGCTGATGTCCAGGCCGAGTTCCTTAAATCTTTCTATGGCGATCCTGGCTATATTACCGTATCGTCGGCGAAACACATTATAGTGAGGTTAGGCTCCTCGTTTGCAATCGAGTAACCGTAATTCCTTCCTAAAGAATCTTCAGATAGTTCTTCCACAATATGATTGGTAGCGATGTTAATTAATGCCGGTGACAAAGGGGAGCCTTGAAGCACACCGCGATTAATTTTGATGGGTTTTGTTCCCTGTTTTCGTGTCTGTATCTGTGTTACGTTTCCCTCTTGTAGAGCAATTACCAGTCTCGTCAGTTTTTCGGGCACTCCGACCGACTCCAGTGTGCTCTGAAGGTGCGCATGTCCGACGTTACCAAAAGCTTTGCGAACGTCGAGAAATATAATGCATGCATCGTTCTTTTCTTGCCTAGTGTGCTGTAAAGCGGCTTTCAAAATTGAGTTATTTATGTAAGTACCGGGTATATTGGTGAAACCCCTTTGATTGTCATGAAACAGAATGTAGTTCCGTGTAATAACTGGACGCCAGTTACTGGGATCATTTACGTCACCTCCTTTATGAACCAGAATTGTACGGGCTTTCTTGAAAGTCGATGGTACTAACCCTGTTGTTAGCATTTTAGTGGCGATGATTGCGATTATCTCTGAAATCGTGCTGTTTTTAATAGCTCGGGCGATTACGTGGTCAGGACCACTTGCGGTGTCTATCTTGATTTTCTGTGTTGCTTGAATAATGTCTTCTTTAGATATGACAGGATTGTATAAGTCGTTAGTCTCTATGAGTTCACTTTCAGTGCCTTTTTGAGGGTATTCTGGTCTTTTGTAGTTGTTCGGTCTAGAAAATATGTCCGAAAAGTATGTGTGCAATACATCTTCTTTCAGGCTGCAAATTGGTTGTTCGTTTGTAAACACATTGCGTATGGCTTTTCGCCGCTGATTGTAATAGTAGAACTGAGTGGATTCATACATGTAGTTCCTTCTTCTCTTCTCTCTTCCCCTTTTCGTTGATCTTTCAGGGTTCGAAGAGGTCCTATATGAACGTTGGGCAGAATTAAGTTGGCCTTTCCTTCTCAGTTCATAATATTTCTGGGCGGGGTGTTTCGGCCCGGGAAGAATATGTGGTACTGAAGCTAAGAATTGGACAAAGTCATTAACGGCCTCGTCGAAGTGGTCGTCTGTTAGATTTTCAGAAAACTTTGATTTCCATTCAATCAGATCGTGGTTTTACTCATCCATATTCGGAGCTGTAGTAGTAGCGGTATTGGTTGTGGTTTCATTGCACTGATGATTCTCTGGGGAATTTCGTAAAATGCTGATTTTACTCTGCATCTTGACCAGGGTATCTCTGTGCACTGCAGGGTGAGCTCTGCTAACGTGTATGCTTACGCCCCTATCGGATCGATAATATTTCCCATAGTGCGTGCATTGTACACCGTGTGATTGTTGTTCGTCCAAAATATTATTAGCCATATTATGAACATGTATATGTGACCATATAACTTACGATTGAAATATTCTTGTCGATGCGCTGTTATCCAGAAAAGAATATAAAATGAGCCACGTGATCTTCTAACATCACTGCCGTGTCGACTTGATTTTCTGAATGAGGCAATGGAATACTAGAATATATGACAATCACATAACGGGCGACATGTATAAAAGTTAACTATACTAAACTTTTCAACTATCAAAAATCTACACCACACGTACATACATACCAGTACATACTGAACAACGGTATCGTATGAATGTCATAAACAGTACTCCAGACGTGTCTTACTTTTCCTGGACTTGAGTTCAGAGAGCCACAATTAACTGAAGAACTTAATCAAGCGTTGCATGACCTTGTTGTGAACTGAAAATTAGTCAAGGCTGTATGCTTCTTGACTAATTCTACTCTCGTCTCCAGATGCTGAAATCGCTCTGCCATAAAATAAGGTTTGTTATATGCGCGAACGCTTTAATTATGCACCGTGAGATCGCATCTTACCCATGCACCGGATGATGTTCAGTCACATTGAAAATCATGTCTGGGTTATAGTTTGTTAAAATATCCCTATTTTATGATCAGCAGTCAAAAATAAGTACATCACCTGGAAGCATCTTATCTGTCAAACTTGGGAGGATATTGTGGAAAGAACTGTGCTGTTTACTCTCTCCAATTTGTGTGTGATATCTTTGGATTGTGAAAATACTAGATTACCAAAGTGTAACAGACTTATTTGAACATGTAGAGTGTCAGCCTTTACGACAGGCAGGAAATACCGTGGGTGTTATTCTACCGCTCCCACCACAAGAGGCAGTGTGCTTTATGTAAATAAAGATGGGTGTTTGGACGAACGCAAACACCTAACATCCGAACTACAGGAATCAAGTAGACACGGTTAAAAACCTCGACAAGGCCGGAAATCGAATCCGGAGGCCTCTGAACAAAAGGACAAAAAGTAACATTTATATTCTCTATAATTTGAACGCGAAGAGAGGAATGGTTCCTGAGAAATGGTATTTTCAGCAATGCAAAAATAATGGTATTATAATGAATCAAAGTTTAACGTCAAACATTTGATTTTGGTACCTCCAGAGTTTCATCTTATTCATGCCAAAAAGCGTTCTGCGATAGTTATTTTTTGGACGTTTACCTATGTCGTTATGGCAGCAAGTTGTTATACCTTTATTGTTATAATCCTTGATTACTGCTTATAGAACTGCCGAGCTCGATAGCTGCAGTCGCTTAAGCGCGGCCAGTATCCAGTATTCGGGAGATAGTAGGTTCGAACCCCACTATCGGCAGCCCTGAAAATGGTTTTCCGTGATTTCCCATTTTCACACCAGGCAAATGCTGGGGCTGTACATTAATTAAGGCCACGGTCGCTTCCTTCACACTCCTAGCCCTTCCCTGTCCCATCGTCACCATAAGACCTATCTGTGTCAGTGCGACGTAAAGCAAATAGCAAAAATAAATTTAAAGAAATAAAAAAATTAGCTTATAGAACTGCGCTCATCAGAGTCTACATTTAGCTTACAAAGTTGTGCTTCTTACAATTTAATGAGCACAGTTGATAAGTACGGTATGGAGAAAACGTTGACAACTAACAGATTTGAGACTATCCAAACATACAGCAAGTGCTGCTTCTCAGTTGTTTCATTGGTGTCGAGCTTTTAAGAACGTCTTTTCCGCTAAAGCCAAACAGTGAAACGCTGGACCTTCTAATTGATTACATTAGTTAATTTAACTGTGCAGAAATTTCTCAGCCAAAAGTTACGAAAACGCAGTGAAAATACTACAGATAATTTATGCGAAAAAAAGAAAATGGAATTAATGCTCGACATAAATTTTCCTTAAGATGATAATTAGCTGGTGAGTCAATAGATCAATATGTGGAAGCTCTCTTACTGCTAAGCAAAGATTGCGATTAATTCGGGATAATATTGCACCAGATTTGACGACGATTATTAGAGAATAAAACTATCACTGAATAACGCAATAAATCAGTCACGCTGTTGGAAATGGCTCAGCCCCTTTCTGAGTCGTACGTAGCCTACAATTTGACTATCACAAGGTTGTTGAATCTTTATATATATGTATATATAAAAATGGATGTGTGTGTGTGTGTATGTGTGCGCGTGGGTGCGTAAATAGCACATCTGGTCCTAAACCACTGGAACAATTTCAGCTAAACTTTGTACACTTATTACTTACTATCTGGAGACGAGCACTGTGGGGGTAAGCCATCCCTGCACCTTTAGGGATGGGGGTCAGGGGGTTTAGGTATAAAAGTAATCGAAAATAGTGTCTAATCCATAGTTTTTGAGATCGCTGAGATGAATAGTGACACTCCGATTTTTTTTTAAGTCAAAGTTCAGCCCCTTTTGGGTGGTGGGTGGGAGGGAGTGAGATATAAAAAAATCTAAAATAATATCGAATCCTTACTTTTCGGGGTCGCTGAGATGAATAGTAGCACTCCGGATTTTTTGAAGTCCAAGTTCATCCCCCTTTTGGGTGGGCGCGGAGGGGAGTGAGACATAACAATAATCGAAAATGGTGTCGAATCCACAGTTTTTGGGGTCGCTGAGATGAATGGAAGGATTTTTTTAAAGTCCAAGTACAGCCCCCGTTTTGGTGGGGGCGATGGGGCACTGAGACATAAAAATAATCGAAAATAATGTCGAATCCATAGTTTTCGGGGTCGCTGAGATGAATAGTAACACTCCGGATATTTTTAAAGTACAAGTTCGGTCCCCTGGGGGGGGGGCGTATAAATATTACCCAATATCAGGAAAAAATACTGTGGCGGCAAGACGCCCCTAGAACCCCTAGGCGAAATATAATCTATATTAATAAATGGAAGTCGGTTTAGAGCGATCAATATATAGGCCCTCGTGTACTGTACAGTATATATATAAATTAAGGTATAAAAATGAAAATAGACGTGAATTAATGAGGCACTTCCAGGCATCTTAGAAACTTAAAACTTGGTACCAAAGAAGCGGATGACTTCAAGATCCTTAGAAAAATCCAAAAACCCCTGATGGGGTCACGCTGGAAGTTTCAAATTTGGGGCTGAACTTAAGAACGCAGACAGTTATATTATCCAAAACGAGAACCTATAGGTTTCATGGACTTGAAAGTTTTCTGAAAGTCCTATTTTGTCCCCCTCCCCCAAATCAAGATGGCGGCACAATTGCCAGATGAGCTAGACCATTGAAATTTGGCAAAATTCTAGCTTTTAGCCTGCAACCGACGGTAAAATTACTAGATGTTTAAATTTTTCATTCTTAACTCCCGAAAAATATCGAAAGATAGAAGAAATTTTAATGACGGTGGAGACCTTCGTTTCGAGGTATTTAGTGGCTAAACGGCAAGTCGTATCACAAAACGGATGTCAAATACTCGGTTCAGTTTCGAGTGATCTACAATTTTGGTATACTTTTTGTCGTATATCTATTCCTTATACGTCAGATTTGGCTATATTTCACGATCGTACGTAAATGTTGTACTTTTTACACGTATAATTCATAGTTTGACACACTAATGGGCAGGATAGAATCATGAAATTCATCACGAACTCTGGCCAACCCAGTGGCCATATGTGAGGTAAATTCTATGTTTCTTGCTGTCACATATGTATCGGAAAAGTAATGAAGTATTCGAAAACTCTGTCTAAATTTTGGCCCTATTCAACGTTACTCAATCTAACTCATAGAGTGGATATGAAAAAATGTCGTAGGATCAAGCACTTAGAACGCTAAAAGTGGCGTCTTATTATGCAGTCCGTTAGTCGATATGACGTACTCTTTAGCAGCAGTTAACCTGTAAATGAAGGTCTGCAATATTGTCGATCTATATATATAGTATTCATTGAAGTCGATTTGTAGCGATCAAGAAAGGGGATATTCGCCATTATGATTAATACTTTACAAACCGATAGTGATTGTCAGTAGGAGGGCTTCTGCTGTTGCAATCAATATTTCTCACATCCACTTTGACCGGCAGTAGGAAAGGGGTCCTTTTCCAACTCCTGTGTAACTGGCATTAGTGAGGAGGGCCCACCACTGTAATAAAAAATTCCCTTCTCGATTTGACTGGCAGAAGGCACGGGAACCTGCAATTTTGTTCAAAACTCCCCTACCCGATTGTGTCTGGCAGCAGGCAAGGGTGTCCACAATTTAAAAAAATCTAAATGTGACTGGCATTGTGCAAAGTGGCCTGCTATTATAATCGAAACCAGTGGCGTATGCTGAGTCCAAGACATGGGCTACCACAAGATTTAGGTTACCACTTTGCGAAGGTTGGTTTGGTGAATGACAAGCCTTTTAAGCGTTTTGAGCTGCAACGAAGAACAGTTGCCTTATGAATATTACAGAATAAACAGGGACATATATACCCATACTACTTGACCTTAAGAGTAAAAGAGAAAAGGTTGTACATAACCGGCCTTTATCAAAAGTCAAGGAGGCGAAACTCCAACACTCCTTATAGAAATTACTAAAAACCTAAGTGGGCTTACGGCCAAAGATACAGAGGTTAATCCCATACTACAAGAGGATGACTAAAGGAGGGACCTTTAAAGCCGAAACGAGATTTAGAAAATTTAGTTTGAAAACTTTAATCACCTAATTGCAAGGTTGAATGGTAGACGGCAGAGGGTCACCACTCTCCTTTCCCTTACATTACATATTTCCCGGTAGGATATAGAAACAGTGTCCTCAGACTTCGCCGAAAATCCTACATTTAAACCACCAGTTCGCAAAATTACATTAAAAGAAAACGGCTAAAACCTTCCCCTCAAACTACCCGCAGGAGCTGTGACATGTTTAGGAAAATCTGCCATTACCTTGTATCGCTTTGTATATTATTCAAACAGGCCGCGCCCCTGCCTCCTAGGCCTCCGTCAAGTCACACTTCCAGGCACTGGAGCAATTCAGACAAGACGGCCCTAAAGTGCCCTGCTTATGTAGTTCCGTAAGGGGAAGATTCCTGATTAAATTGAACCACACTTTGCTGATAGGCTGGATTGCTGTACACAACCCCGGTTTTGATTGGCTAGAGAACATATTTACAAGCATCTGATATATTACAGTAGAAGAGGAACCAGCTGAAGTGTTGACAACTTCGGTACATTAAAAACAGTCTTCAGAAAAAGGTTTACTAATAACAAAAATGATATTTCCTAAGTTCTAGGTTCGTTTTTAGTGCATGAGAGTGAGCTAGTAAATCGATGTTAGAGCCATCTAACTATAGAAGACGAAATTCTTTGGGAATTTACAAGTTCAAGTCCGTTGGCATAGATGGCCGTAGACAAGGCGCGCAGTTTAAATAGTCGGGAACCCCTGGTATTATTATTATTATTATTATTATTATTATTATTATTATTATTATTATTATTATTATTATTGTCTTCATACACTTCATATACACAAAACACATCACACTACCATCCACCACAGAAACACGTAATACTGATGACGTCCCACCACACAGCGTTGGCGTCAGGAAGAATATGCGGCCGTAAAACTAGACTTAACTACTTACGGGCTGACTAATGAATTTAGTAATAAGACAGGAATAATAATAGCAATAATAATCTTACTTTCCCTCTGTGGGTGGGGCCGGAAGAATACACTCACGGTATCTCTAGCCAGTCGTAAAAGGAGACTGAAAAGGGTCCCAAAGGTTTCATTTTTGTAGCATTTTTGAGCCTGACTTTGCTTCCGGTTATTTGTGTCAGGCTAATCACTTTCAAATGTCTTATTCGACCTCCGTTGGTCAATTGTTGTCCTTTTCCTGTCCCGACGGTGTTAGGTTTCCGAGGCCTGGGGAGTCTTTCACTTTCAAGCCCTTTATGGTGCTTGTATTTCTTTGGCCAATACATTAATTCTAAGCATTGTTGGAACTTTTCAAATTTTGCTTAGGGTGGTTGCCCAGTTATACTTCCCTTGAGTCAATAGAAACTTGATAAAATACATTCCTTCAGATCATTTACAAATGAAACTGACCAATTAAATGATGATGTACATGAAATACAGGCATTAGTGTAAGTAACCACTAAACACACACTTCCCTTAAAATATACTAGTGATTAAAATTTTGCACAATGAATGATGATGACATTACATAGATAATACTAGTTTGTATGTAGATACGATAATAAGCTTTTGGGCTCTTTTTCACAGAGAACTTTGCTCTGCGTCTTCAAAAGATAATCTCGTCTGTTCACGAGCAAGATTTCTCTAAAAATGAATGAAGGTTTGAATAACTTGGACTTACGAATGCTTTACCGTTGTCTATAGTAATTGGTACTCTCGTTCGCCACTAGATGGCTCCCTGTGCGCAGTGCGAACCATCTCGTGATGATGAGAATACGAATTTGAAAAAAAATCGGAAAGAAATAATGATAGTGAAAGGACACCTATATAAATCCTTAATGGCTGGCAACCACGTATTACTTAAGTGTCCCTGTTGAAATTGTCAGGATTTTTACATATTTCTACAGGTTCCCGTATAATCGCAGACCTGTAGTGTTTAGTGTGGGTAAGAGCTCGAACATCGGGTCGACGGATGCAGGGTGAGTCTGGGCCTACAAGTGGTTACAGCTGGTCGGTAGTCCAACAGCTCTGCACTCTGACCGGCCAACCGAGCAGAAGAGAGATGGCCACGGCTCTACGCCTCTGAATTCGGGAGACGGAGAGGGGATGGTCTCCACCTTCGGCTGTCTTGAAAATTGTTTTCCATAATTTTCCATTCTCCTGCGCTAAGGTGAATGCAGAGACAGTTCCTAGTATAGGTAACGAACGCCTACCCCCTCACTTTCTCCAAGCATCTCCTTGTCTGAGAGACGGCGTGACCGTCTGAAAGTCTCACCTCCTTCTTCATGTTAGTAGTAGTCGAACATCTTGGAACGCGATATCATGACCCGTTGATAGGGCGTGCTCAGCTATTGCTGATTTGTCTGGCTGCTTGTTGAGACGGATATTACGTTGGTGTTCCTTGATACGAGTACTAATGGAACCGGCATATTTGACCAATTTATACCTTGCCACAAGTACAGGGAATTTTGTACACCTCAGGGTGTATTTTGTATGGCGTGGTGCAGCCTTTGTAAGGCAGACCCTTCGACGATGACGGGCACCATGTGTTATAAGTACAATGTACCATTAAAGAAAATAAGTAAACAAGATCTTGCACGGAGAAACTTTATTTTACAGGCAGATAAAAGAATACATAGTAGTACACATTGCTATTCAACATACTCACTATTCCTACCCAAGCTCTTGTTCCTCTGCATCGAGACATCGATGTTGGCAAGACAGAAATCTGTTTCCAGTTTCTGAAGCCACGTCATGACGTTCATCCTCGAGCTTCATCAACAATCCCAAGAGATGGAAATCACTGGAAGCCTGGTCGGACGGTCATCGCTCAGCCCAGCTCGACAATGTTTGCCTCTTTCTTGGTGATATAGAGCTGTGTTAGTATTTATTTGGGGGGGGGGGGGTGCCGTGAGGCTCCTCCCCGCCTCACAGCCCGTGGTGACCTACCTGTTTGGACAAATGACCGACAAGCGAGTACTAACGCAGGAACATAGCCTAGTACAAGAGTACAGAATAACTTGAGGTGCAAAGGCTAGTCTTCTGCCAGCTACTTCCACCCCTCCGTAAAGGAGAAGTTATGAGAAACCTCCCTAAACCCACCAGGCAATCCCATATCTCCTTTCGGCACTGGTTACCCTGTCGCGGTCATACCAAGACATCCCCGGCGCTAGACCGCTGCCGCTCAAGAGCCACTGTCACCCCCGGTCCATGGCCGCCTGCAAGGCTTTCAAGGTAGAAAATGGAGAAGATAATAAAATAAAAAAGAAATTTTGACGCGCGGTCGAGAGAGAATAAATAAATTAAGTCTTGCAAACGACCATGTGGATGGCCAGTAATGCGAAAGCTCTTCCCGAAGGAGCTACTTCGCATACCCCCTTCAAATTAGGAAATTATTGCAGCCACCACTTATAACATTAAGGACGGACCGCGTAGAGAATGCGGTGCCACACCATTGTTGTCACAGCGGTGGTGGTGGTAATATTGTTTTAAGTGCACATACAATTGGGCAATCATCCTCCGATAACACTAATCAGAGGGGGCGGGGAGTAGAGGGGATCCGACAATTAGAGAAATTAAGGTATCTGCCAAAGAAAGACAAAGTCCACTACGAGCATGAAAATGAAAGACTCTCTAGGTCACGTGACCTAATACCGTTGGGGTCTGAAATGAACAAGAGTTGATCAACTGAAGTCGGGTAGGACAGATGAAAATGGGGAGCTTGGCACAAGCAATGCCAGGGCTCAGCTAAAGACCCCGTGGTCGCCAACCCACGCTCGCAAGTTAAGAATCCTTGGAGACCCTTTTAGTCGCCTCTTACGACAGATAGGAGATATCGTGGGTGTTATTCTACTGCCCCCACCCCCAAGGCAAGTTAAAGTATATTAAAGCTCTCCCACAATACGTCTGGTAGAAGAAAAATAACTGGTATGGCGAGCATCACATCTCGACTAGCATTCATCTCTGGCCTTCTGGAGGTAATTCCCCGTAATATCAACGTTGTCACTGCTGATTGACTAGATACCAAGGAACAGCACAGGGCAAGGTATATTGCGGGAATCATATTAAGGAGGTTGTCAAGAAATGTTACAGATCTCTTCTCATGGTTATGAGAGTATTTAGGGGGTGTAGTAAGGATGTAAGGTTGTTGCTGCTTGTTGTTTTAAGGGGCCTAACATCGAAGGTCATCGGTCCAAGGATGTAATGAGAGGTAGTGTAAGTATCTGGCAAGACTTCAACTAAGGTATGTTTCCAGTGTATGGGATCCTCACCAGGAGTACTTGATACGAGAACGAAATAATTCACAGGAAAGCACCACGATTTGTTCTGGGTGTTTTCCGACAAAGGTGTAGTGTTACGAAAATGTTATAAACTTTGGGATGGGAAGAGTTGGAAGCAAGGGGATGAGATGCTCGACTGTGTGGTATGTTTCGAGCTGTCAGTGGTGAGTTCGCGTGAAATGATACAAGTAGACGAATAAGCTTGAGCGGTGTTTTCAAAAGTAGGAAAGAAGTATGAAGATAAAGTTGGAATCAAGAGGAAAAACTGAGGCAGATATTCGTTTATAGAGGAATTAGGGATTGGAATAATTTACCAAGGGAGATGTTCCATAAATTTTCAAATTCTTTGCAATTGTTTAAGAAAATTCTAGGGAATGTGCCACCTAGATGTCTACCCTAAATGCAGATCAGTAGTGATTGATTGATTGATTGATTGATTGATTGATTGATTGATTGATTGATTGATTGATTGATTGATTGATTGATTGATTGATTGATTGATTGATTGATTGATTGATTGATTGGCAGGCAGGAGATATCGTGCGTGTTATTCCACTGCACTCACCCGGGAGATCGATCAATTGATTGATTGATTGATTGATTGATTGATTGATTGATTGATTGATTGATTGATTGATTGATTGATTGATTGATTGATTGATTGATTGATTGATTGATTGATTGATTGATTGATTGATCACTGGCTTATGCTGGGATCAAGACGTGGGCTACCAGTAGACTTTTCGATGGTAGGTTTAGTGATCGTCAAGCCTTCAGCGTTTTGAGCAGCAGCCAATAGCCAACGGAGAAGCCTGTTGTGTTGTGAAATCTGCTTCACAAGCTACTGCCCTGGCCTCTGCTGCTGCCAATCTCAACCCCTGATCCGTGGAGATGGTAGCCGAAGGTTTAGCAAATTAAAGTCCGGCTTTGTGGCTAGCGGGATAGAATGCTTGCCTTCGGTCCGATGGCCCCGGATCAATTTTCAGAATCAACCTCCTCATATTGTTAATTCCCCTGGCTTTGCAAATGGGTGTTTATGACGTCTTCGCCATTCATTTTATCCTCATTAGGATACCACCAACCCTACACAGATGCCATGCACCATTATTATTATTATCATTATTATTATTATTATTATTATTATTATTATTATTAAATACAAATGCTGAATTTGACAGCGGTCGTACCAATCGTTCACTGGTTTCTTAGCTTCGTCGGGAGATCAGTGGGTTCGATTCCAACCAACAAAAGAGAACCTTAAAGATTGCATTTCATTTTAGCAGTTGTACCTATAAAAATAAAACTATATTGCTCCTATAACAGCAGCCCTGCAGTGTCTTCCTACAAGGATGTAGAAGGAAACGGGAGTGAAATGCCAGCACTCTGTTATCTATATGATTAAGTCAGAAGTCTGAGATGAGGAAGTATATACGATGGTATACGCATGGTTGATAGTTAATAGCGGCGATCTGACGGACCGAAGCCTAGCACACCTATCCCCCCGGTCCCCACTCCTATCCGATATACAGCATCAAGCCGCTTTGGGCGAGTAGAGGGGAGGGGGACGAGAGTCTGGGCTGCGATATCAGTCTCCGATGCTTAACTCTCAGAAATACGTGCGACGTTCTTTCTCACTGCTTTCAAGTTTTGAAAATGTGTCAGATGCTTACATTATAATGTGCTTTAGACTTCCATCGTTCTAAATTGAGGTTTGGGCGTCACCGAGAGCCTTGGTAGCCCTCAGTAAACGCCACTGATCGAAACTCACCAATTCGAGTGTGATTGGCAGTAAGCTGACTGGCATTAGGAAAAGGAACCTGCCATTATAATGATAACAGCACAACTCAATTTTGACTGGCAGCACGGAAGGTGCCTGCCATTATAACAAAAAATCCTTAACTGTAATGTGTCTGGAAGTAGGAAAGAGGCTTGTCATTATGACGAAAACTCCCCAAATCGATTATGACCGCGCAGTAGGCAAGGGGGTCTGCTATTATAATGAAAACTTCCCGAATCGGTTGTGAATGACAGTAGACAAGTGAGCATGACGTTGGAAACAACGCTCCCCATGCTGTCTCACTGCGTGTACAGTAATGTGGTAATGTTTACAGTCCTTTGCATGTTTTCGATTTGAATCATGTCTGTTACTGGATCTGTGACGGAGTGATAATATATTGTCAGATATTTTCAAGGAATGTGTGAGCTTATACATTACGGTAGTTAAATTGATCGGCAATATTAAAGGGAATGTATGGAATGGAAATATATTCACAAGGGTGAATTCGTGTGCACCCTTTATTTGTACAGATCGCTATCAGAAGGTGTCTGGTATTTCTTTTCACATGCGAGTAGAGATCGAACTGTTATAAAATAACTTTCAGTTCCCATAATCGAGAACTAAACAGGTTGATTCGGAGAACGCATGGGCATGAAATTTAGAATGTTTCTTGTTTGCCTTTTTCTAATTCATCGGGGATAATTGTTTAGAACTAAACAGCTGTTCTGAAAAATACTACATATTTTTCGTACAGACTGTGTACCGGTATTACAAATTTGATAAACCTGTGCCTAGAATCCATAAGATATGATTGATAAAACTTGGTAAAACCCTTTTAATATTAGGGTAAGGTATTGCTTCAAACAATTATCTGAAAAATGATTTATTGGTATCGTATGTCGTAAGTTCTCCATTTTTTCACACTTGCTTTATAATAAAATAATACAACTGTTAATATTGCTATTCCAGAAAAATCATTCAATATAAAGTCTAAATAAGCTCATTACAATCTTGCCAATCCTAGTCTGCATTAGAAAACTCTAATCAAAATTACCTACTGTTTAACTATTATATCATTTTTGAAAGTGCTTTACTTTCGACTTCATTTACTGTATTTCCTTTCTGGTGTAGATCATGGTGCTCATATTAGAGGAAAATTAGAACGCACTTTCAATTTGTATTTGTGCTCAGATAATGTTAATTCAGTTTGAGTTTGTAAAAGTAGTAACATTTAAGAAGATAATATTATGAGGAGGGTTTTACATCTTAAATTATAATATTCTTACTTAAGCCTAAACCATTCAGAGAAACTCAGACCAACCCTAGACATCCATTTCATTTTTAAAAATACGCATCAGAGGCAGACTAGCACCAGTGTAACGAATGTCAGGCAGTATTCACCTACATCTAAATCACACAGAAATGGTCATTTAACTTCTACTCACCCAATTACGTTATTTGATATCCAAACCAAACCAAAGTAAACAACAGGCCCGAAAGGCCATGATCTACCAAGTGACCGTTGCTCAGACTGAAGGCCTGCAGATTACGGGGTGTCATGTGGTCAGCACGACGAATCCTCTCGGCCGTTATCTCACCATCAGATAGCTCCGCAATTGTAATCACGTAGGGTGACTGGATCTCGAATCAGCCCTTACATCCAGGTAAAAATCCCTGACCTGGCCGGGGATTGAACTTGGGGCCTTCATGTAAGAGGTAGGCACGCTACCCCCACACCGCGGAGCCAGCATTTCATATTCATAAACTGATAAAAAAAACGTATCTGACTGTTTTAGAAAGATTTCTGCAGTCATGTACTTTTAAACAATCGGTTCAGAGAATTGAGTAAAATTTGCTGTAATGACTTATCAGAGAGGAATCAGAAGCTATGTACCTTTCACAGAAATATTTTCACGGGCTTCCTTTTTATTGATATTTAAGATTATCGCTGTCGGTACAGGAGTTTGTAAATAATTAATGTGTTCTCCAGTCAGCTGAAAGGCAGGCAATTTTTATCTCATGATCTGTCATCATACTTAACTTGTAGACTGCTGTCGTGAAGTGTAGAGCCTAGGTTTCAGTTACATGTGTCTGTTCCGAATGTTCAAACATATCCGTTACAAACATGACCCTTATATTAAAGTGAGCGACATGATTAATTTTTAGGTAGCGCTAGGTCTATATACTGTTTTTTCTGTTTTCGGGGACTGAAATTCATGTGTATTAGTAGTGTATTTTTCAGTCCTTTTATTCAGTATGCTAAAGGTTTTTTATTTTTCTATGTACAAAGGATTTGTGTAGATTGTTCAGTTTTTATACATAAGTATCTCTTAATATTACCACAGTCTTGATATTATGTATATTTATTGCATGTGTACGCGTTAGTCGATGTAGAGTGTTATTAATTAGCTAGGACGGATGTTTTCAAATGTGCAAAATGTACTGTAAGTTAATGCATGAATTTCATACGATCTCCTCGTCCATCGCCCTCTACTATGACTGCGCTAATACGCCTTCTCATTCACCCGGTCACACATGCAAACGAGCGAACACGGCGTAGTTACCAGTTCAGGCGCTTGGAGCGCTGAGAAGCTGGCATTAGTCTGCTTGACGAGACACGCTCAGTGATCATTGCTAAAAGTGCTGGTGTAATTTGAACCTGTATTTACCTTATTTCTTTGGTCGTGAACCGTTTTAATGTTTATGGACGTAATATCTACTGCTGTGTGTCTTAATGTAAGGTGAAAAGCAGATCGGAAAGCGGGATTTCGTTTCATGAATTTTCTCTCAACGAGCAACAACGTCATAAATAGCTAAATGTTATTTCAAGAAAGGATTTCTCGTCGAATTTCAATTCGAGGTCATCGAAACGATATGTTTGCCACACCGAATAAATCCACACTTTCACGCTACTTAGGAGATAAGTATAAACTGCGAGACTGGAATAACACTCTTAGTAAAGGAACGCCTCTGAGCGGAAAGTCTGTGCCTAAATGAAGCAGAGAGATTGTGATTATTGGTAGTCCATCGAACAGCAGATGTTGTATGACAAGAAACTCTACACCTCTTTCAACAGAGAGACGCTTCATTCCATGTTGAGCGAATGAAAGCTACTCAAGATGACTGTCATGCAAGCGAAAGTAGAAGTCGAATTACCCTAGTCAATAACCTTTTCTGTTTAATACGGTAATTTCTGCTGTGACTACAAAATAAAGGTTACAGCAACATTCTTCTTCTTTAAGAGGCTTTTAGGTACAGCGCTGCATACTATAACACTTAAAACAATAAAGGAAGTCGAAGCTTGCGGTTTTTCGTGTTGCGCGTTGTGAGTGACAATCATAAAACAAATGTTAGCATGATAAGAACAAATTCTTCTTCAAAACACATTAAACCGAGGATCTGTCATCCGGTTGATAGTGAAATGCCTCTTCTTGCTTTCGACAAATGGCACATTCTGAAAAGTAAGAAATTCTTTACTCAAAAAATCTATGTTTGATGGTTCCCGGGATATAAATTGTGATTTTATCAAGAAACTGTATCAGATGCAAGAAAATAAAACTGTGAAACCGGTCCATTTTTCTTACATGCAAAGATATCGAGCCGTCTACGTTTAAGAAAATGAAAGTGCGGCGCGCGAAAGATTTTTCGCAACGGGAGTAATAACAGCCCTAGAATATTAAAAAAATGGTATACAGATATGCACGATTTTTAATGCAGGTACCACTGTCAAATACACGTTATCGATAAAAGAATGATTCGACATACTTGTCAGTAGCACAAATGTAGCAACATTGCAACCGGACAAGATGCCAGATTCTTTTGACAAGACCAAGGTGTTCAGCAGTGCTAATGGACTTCATTTATAAAAGAGGCTGAAACAACAGGCTGCAGTACCCATCTGACTTTCCACTGTGGATTTCGAAAGTCATTAATGATTTTGTATTGAAAGCACAACCATTTGTGCATAAAAATCCTGTTGCGCCAATGAGTGACTATGTCCTGAAATAGGACATTCATAGTTATTGAGTGAAGTTATTTGCGAGTGTGTTATTCCTGTATTCTTAAATAATATAGCCACATAAATAACATAGATCTTTGAAAGATTTGAACGCGAAACATTTAAACAGAAAAGTGTGTGAAATCATTTATTTTCTACAGTACCGTATTTTCTACCTACCGTTAACATTATTTTGTACGGTTTTTCCTCTGCGGAGGGTTACGTTCTTCACTGAATTTCTTTATTAAGGTGTAAGGTGTGATTCAAATATATTTATTGAGTGATTGACTATATATTTGAACAGAAATATACAAAACATTTAACGTGTGCTGTAATGAACAATCGTTTTTCAATGCCAGCGAAGCAGCGCTCGGTGGTAAAAATGGAAACTAGGCAAATATCGCTCATATTGCTGTATTGGGAAGGCGTATTAATGCAGTCATAGTAGAGGGCGATGCCTCGTCAAACTGAGGAGTGCCCACAACATGACCGTACGCGCATGGACATATCTTCCCTAGTCACACGCTTCTGCGCACCCAGCTGTGTGGGACATAAAAGTCAGACTTCGCCTTCGGTCACGTGACTGCTCGAGCTTGCTTCGAACAGGCTCGGATCTCCACGCGTATCGGGTCTACTTGATCCCGCTCGAACACGGGTATCGTTTGCCCATCACTATTTGTTGGTTTGGACTGTGACCGAGCAAAGGGGGCCTGGGGACGTAAGCCCACAGGTTAGGGCCGTGCGGTGGTGCAGCGCATACACTAGCTGAAGTAACATGCCTGCTGGTGACAAAGCTATTGGTCTGTACTGTACATTGTTTCGTTACAGATTGCATTTAGTTGTGCTTTTTATTGCGCGCGGCGTGGTAACGGATTGCATTTCACTTCATTGCTGAGAATGACGTCATATCCGATTGTATCTCAGCCAATGGAAATGCTACAGCGCGCTTGAGCAATGAATACTGGCGTGTGATAAATTATATTATGATATAAACGTTAATGTACTTCTGGAGGACGGTGGATGGGTCCCTGGGTGTCGCAGTGACACATCTCTCCTCTACAAGGTATTCCACATAAGATTTGTAACATTTCAAATCTCTTATGATGCTATAAAACTTATGCTGCACGTATTGAATTTCTACTTAAAAACGTACCGTAAGTTACTATGTTTAAGTGGGGTGTATAGACAAGTGGCTATCATACAAGTGATCATGTAAGTCACTGGCTTCTCACCAAAGCGGCCGTGGTTTGAATCCCGAACAATGCAGGTGGGAGTTTTAAAATGAAAAGTTAGCACCCTCTGGCTCGGATTCCACGTAAAACTTTACGTCTCGTGGGTGTGATCACGCGATGAACAGTCACGTAAAACTACAAAGTTACTTGCTTCTTTACCACGTAAAAATGCATAATGTTTGAACACTGTTATGGCAAGTGTGTAATTGCCTGTTACAATGATAAAGTTTATAAATTTAATAGTTGTCCGTTGCTTAGCAACATGATGCTGTAAAATAAATACGCTTCTTTTTAAATTTTATTCGATTCTATGTATAAACTTTGGAATCCAAATCTGAATCAGTATTTCGAACATTGTCCTCTTAAATACAAAGTTTCGTGCGAAATTGGCCTGGTAAAAATGAAAGGAGGTAAGGAATGAGTGGAATTCAAAATGCTGCTGAAATTGAGACAATATTATGGTTATAACCTATATTTGTTGATTGTTGTTCGGTCTTTTCCACTCTTCGTGACCCCATGTTCTAACATTTAGCCCCAGGAGCTCTGAACTTTGGAGCGTGGGTTGGCGACCACGTGGCCCTTAGCTGAGTCCTGGCATTGCTTCCACTTACTTGTACCAGGCTCCTCACTTTCATCTATCCTATTCGACCTCCCTTGGTCAACTCTTGTTCTTTTCCGACCCCGGCGCTATTAGGTTTGCGAGGCCTAGGGAGTCTTTCATTTTCACGCCCTTCGCGGCCCTTGTTTTCCTTTGGCCGATATCTTCAGTTTTCGAAGTGTTGGACCCCTTCCACCTTTTCTCTCTGGTTAGTGTTATATGAAGATGGTTGCCTAGTTGTACTTCCTCTTAAAACAATAACCACCACCACCTTCTAACATTTACCATTCCGACCGGCCTTGCACCACTCCCGCACCACCTCCAAACTCAAAATTACTGTGAGTTCATCTCCTCCTCTGCCCTCTTTTTCTTTTGCCGTCGATTTTTCACAGCATCATCGCCTTTTCAAGCTAGATGTTTCTCCTCATTATATGTCTACATTAAGTTCTAACGTAACTATTCATCAGGCAAATGCTGGGGTTGTACCTTAATTAGGGCAACGGCCGCTTCCTTCCCACTCCCAGGACTTCCCCCTCCCATCGTCGCCGTAAGACCTACCTGTTTCGGTGCGACGTTAAGCAAATAATAACATTTAAAAACTTAACTATTTTGCTTTCCAGTAAGCAACATGAATTGATTTATTTCAATATCAATTTGTTGGATCTCTTAGCAGTCATGGAACCCTCAGTGGCCTTCTCCATTACTACAGTTCGGATACATATTATCTCGTCGTTCGTATTTCCTTACTTAGACTACTAGCTTTCGCAGCCATACTTTACACTTAGGAGCACCATAGACTTTGCTAACTTTTATTTGACGTCTCTTCTGTTAGAAAGTAAATTGAGGTTGGCCATAACCTTTCCTTAGCTTTCTCTCAGCTGCTATCACCATCTGCTGAAATCTTTGAATCTACGTAGATAAAAGCGATTAGTTGTCTCTAAGCACTGAATATCATAACATTTATAGACTTACCGGGCATACCATAATATCTACGCCTAGCGGTAACAGCGGTTAGATTTAGTGTTGAGCTCCTCGAGTACCGGTATACACAGAAAAAGTATACTGCAGGACATGCTGTAACCTCAAATACTCCTGTACCTGCTCCATCTGTGAAGAGAAGTGTTCTGTGTGGTCTGAAGATTGATATATTGTAACCAAAAAATACAGAAGTGTATAACCGTTATCATAATGCTCTTAAAACAATAATGTTGCGATACTAATAATACCGGTCCATTGGTACTCCCGTATCCACTTTAGACAATTTTAATGAACAAGTCGTTCGCCGCGTGGTAAATCATATCTACGTTACAAATAAAAGTATATCAACTTCAAAGAAGATTCAGACTTTAATAAATTTTGAAGAAAGTACAAACATATTGCAAAAAATTCTTCGCATTCTAGGATTTGGGTGGAAGAACGGAAAGTAGGAATAGAAGAAGTGCATCGCGAAATGCATCCCGTCTATGGTGAAAATTGTTTCTCACAGAAAGCTGTGTTCAATTAGATCCAAAAGTTTAAACATGGAAGGACTTCATGGCACGAATTGTTACGGGGGACGAGTGTTGGGTTCGCCACTTTCAACCCGAATCCAAACGATCGTCTATGGAATGGAAACATACCGCCTCCCAACGAGAAAAAATTTAAAGACGATTCCATCGGCCCGCAAGGTTTCGCTCAGCGTGTTTTGGGACATGCGAGGAGTCATACACGTTGGCTGCGACAGCAACCAAAGGACTTCTTTGCTGCTGGATTTCAAGGACTTGTAAAGAGATGGGGTAAGTGCCTGAAGGTACAGGGTGAATATGTGGAAAAGTGAAATATATGTCAGAAAATTACTTTGATTATCTTGCCTCAATTCAGTTTTGCGACTTGTTTATTGACTCGCCCTCGTATCATCATCCACGTTGGTGGGGAGGACAATTTTGTACTGAAAGCCTACGTAAGATTTAAATTTGGCCAGAAAAAAGGGGATTATCATAATGACATGGACTCCACAAAGTATGAAGAGTGACTCGGGGAGAGATTAATAATTAATTTACTACTGTCCTAGTTATAGACAATGATCCTTACCACAACAAGCAGCTAACTCGTGCTCCCACATCAAACTCTACGAGGAGAGAAATGATGTCCTGGTTAACAGAAAAGGGAACTCCTTTACACGAGGACATGCTGTGACCTCCGTTATATTCGTTAATCAAAATGAACAAGTAAAATAAACAGTATTTTATCCGAACATTGTTATACCGTATTACGTCGTCTTCTGTACCACCCAGAATTGAATCCTATTGAGCTGATTTGGAGAGGTGTCGAGAACGGCTTTTCTGAACATAATACGACATTCCGAATGGACGCTTTATTAAAACGTACGGATAAAAAATGCTTTCATTACAAACGAGGACTGGAAGAAACGCGGCGAGCACGTCATGAAAATTGAGGACCAGTATATTTCAAGTGAAGGTTTTTTAGACCAAGCACGGGAGATGATCATAAACGTCGAAAGTGACACGGACTCGAATAGTGACAGTGATCGAAGCAATGCCGAAACCGAGGTGATAATAAAATTGATCGATACCGCCAGCGGAAGTGAACCAGACACGGGAGGGGCAAACGTGTTCTTACGTGTGTAGAAATAGTGACAGTGAATGATCCGTAGTCTTTTGTCAACCGTTTAATGTACCTGTGTTATATATATATGTGTGTGTGTGTGTGTGTGTGATATTATTGGAAGGATCTGCGAATGCCACAATTTACTGCCACGTGTTTGTTGGATCGTACAGTAGCGTGCTGCTTGTGGCAATCCAGTTCGGTAGTGACAGGACATTGGACGTGTCATGAAAACTGCCAAATTTTAGTAATCATGCAACGAATGTTTATACCGAAAAACAATTCAGGAAGGCAAAACAAATCATTACCAGTAAAACGGAGTACAATCAATCCTCAGAATGTAAATGACCCACTAGTTCACACCGTTTGTATTGTAAAATCACTTTTGGTCTCATTTGTGTTCTGAATAATTGGCGTACTCCTTTGCTGTTTTCTAACAGAGCCTTTATGCAGTGCTTTTCTTCATGGTGAAGATGGATCCAATAACTGACCAATATCCTCCAATTCGCCCTAGTTTTTTTTGTTATGCTACATCAAGATCACATTTTTAAGTGAAGTGTGTTTACTAGTAAAAAACTTAAGTGTTTGTCTAGTATTCAAGAAGAAATACCTTTTCTACATTAGCTTCGCTATAAGGTGCGTCCACACCAAGATGTTTTCGTTAACTCTGTTAATAAACACTTAATATTTTTGTATGTTAATAAACAAAATAGCGTGTTCATTAACTTTTCGAGCATGATGATAAACAAAATTTATTTAACTTTTTTGAATGAAACTTTTCATTAACATTTCGTGTTTTCGTTAACATTTCGGTTCGCACATGCGCAAGAACGCAATTTAGAACACGCAGATTCGTAGCGCGGAATACGATGACTTTTTATTTATTCTAAAAACTGACTATCAAATTGCAGCGAAAGTTGTAATATACAGTGCCTTTAATTCTGTATGATATTCTTTTTGCTTTGTTCTAATGTAGTTTCATTTCCAGCTTCACTCCTCGCTGAATAACCAAACCTCCCATAATCACTTGTATATCATCAGAATAATACTACCGTAACTAGGTAGGTTAAATGAAGAGTTTCTTTATTTCATGCCTTTACCAATTCCTTGATATTGTTGTATAAAGCTGCAAACACTTCAGACACAATAACTTAAATTGCTTGTTTTGATAGTCTAGGCAATTAGGCATATAAGTGAAATGTCACCATTTGCTAGGAATCTTTAAAGTTATAGCCTATCTATAAAACAAAATATCCTGTCATTAGTGTACCGGCTTTCCGCTAATAATCTGTATCATTACTTGCAATTTCGGACCCAATTGCTGTCATGTGGGGGCATTCTCAAGTGAATTCTGAAAGCCTGCTGCATCATGGATTAAAAGTTCTGACATAAGTGTTCTTTCCAAACTTAATTCTACTCGCCTTTCCAGTATTTTTCTTTGCCACACTTCGCGTCTTCGCTTTTCTCTAATTGTTCGTTCGTAATCTGTTTACCCTCCAGGGTCGGTTTTTCCCTCGGACTCAGCGAGGGATCCCACCTCTACCGCCTCAAAGGCAGTGTCCTGGAGCTTCGGACTCTGAGTCGGGGGATACAACTGGGAAGGATGATCAGTACCTCGTCCAGACGGCCTCAACTGCTATGATGACCAGGGGCCTTATGGGGGGATGGGAAGTTTGTCAGGAATAGACAAGGAAGAGGGAAGGAAGCGGCTGTGGCCTTAAGTTAGGTACCATCCCGGCATTTGCCTGGAGGAGAAGTGGGGAAACCACGGAAAACCACTTCCAGGATGGCTGAGGAGGGAATCGAACCCCCCTCTACTCAGTTGACCTCCCGAGGCTGAGTGGACTCCGTTCCAGCCCTAGTACCACTTTTCAAATTTCGTAGCAGAGCCGGAAATCGAACCCGGGCCTCTGGGGGTGGCAGCTAATCACACTATCCACTACACTACAGAGGCGGACTTCTCTGTATAATTGTACTCACTAAAATAATGAAAGCTGCAGCTGTAAGTATTTTCTTCTTCCTGACCCTATCCACTGTAACCTCAAAAACAGCTATTTTGGTGTGGACACAATGTTGAAGAAGTTTTTTAACAAAAGTTTATTAACATATGGAGAAATGTTTTCATTAACATTGTTTATTTACTTTGTTTTGTTATCATTGTTTATTAACTTTGTTGTGGACTAATCAATATTATTTATCATTAACATGTAAGTTTCAAACTATATATAATAATCGTATGGCCTCAGCTACCGTTTGCAGACATTTCGATTTGACGCCATCTGGCTGTCTGCTCGTCAATTTTGACGTTCCGTTTTTACTCTAGGTCCGCTAGATGGCAGACAGAGTAAACCGGATCTCTCTTGGGCGTCTATGGCTGAGATTTAATTAATTTTGTCGGGTAAATACCAAATGTATCACCAAAGATCTTTTACGTGCCGACATCGTACGACATGGAGTGTCGAATGGACTTTTTTTCGCCCTTCAAAAATCCGACTACATCTGCCGGGTTTGAACCCGCCATCTTGAGATCCTGAGGCCAACACTCTACCACAGATCCACAGAGGCAGTTTCAAACTGAATGCATGTTACAGCAACTATTTGCACGCTTGTCGTATGCATATGCGTGGTTCAGGCTTCAGATTAATCAAAGCTAGCACGCCGTTCTAGTGCCGCTCGTTCCGCGCGGCGGGTAGAATTTACATGGACAGTCTGACAATCCGACAGCTTTCCTTGTACGACTCAACTCATCGGAAGTGAGCTGGCACGAGCTTCTGCTCTCAACATCACAACAAATCCCTCTGTGGATCAGTGCCTTTCGATCTCAACATCGCTGGTTCAAACCCAGCAGAGTGCATTCTGTGCTCAACATGGAACGAACACATTTGGCCGACATAATTATATGAAGGTCATCCAATCAGTTTCTCTGTCATCTTAAAGTAAAACTCTGCGTCCAGCGTCCCGAATGAATTCAAAACAAAATACTCCAACACGATATCTCAGGTCGTACGATCAATTCTTATTCTTCTTTTTCTTTTCTAGCACAATATGTATAGAATATTTCGTCTTAGATGTTGAGTCAGTGTTATTTATTGATGAAATTCGTGTTTCTGTTTCAGATACCCGACAATCTCGGGATGATCTCCTTCCGCTTGTAGAGTTATCCAGATGATCAATGACTGAAGCTACAAATCAAGAGATGATCGAGTAAGCGAATTTTAATGCAACTTTTTATCCTAAATGAAAATGTTCCAATATAAGTCCCGTTCATTTCATTGTATGGATCGTGTAGTTCCGATACATGTTACATCATAAAATCCGATTTCTTTACTAAATTCATAACTGTTTATATCTTTGCTGAGGCAATTATTTCAAAATCAAAGATCCATAGGCATGGAGGTTCAATTCTCTATAAATACGTTCTGAATAAATTTTTCAAATTTGGTCTTGCATGAAGAGGGTAATTCAATAGAAACTTTGTAATATTATCAGAGAAATGGGAGAAGAGGAATCTAAAGAAGGCGAAAACAGAGAAAATGGATGTAGACTGCTATCTCCACATCCGTTGAACATATCGACATTCTGGTATTAAAGGGACTTTCCGCGTGATTATCAATAGAGGAGATACTGATACGGGCTTCATTTATTTTAAGTGGACCTATAAAGGTGTACAGCTTGTACGAACTGTGCGGCCTGGGGTTAGAGAGGCTGGATTTTACCCGGAGGCATCATGTTTAATTCCCAGCCACATCAGAGGACCACTCGACCTATGTGTGAATAAATGAGGAGCTGCCTGACGGTGAGACAGCGGACCCGCTCTAGAAAGCTAAGAAGCGAAGGATTCGTCGTGTTGACCACTCATAACGTCATAATCTGCAGGCCTTCGGGTCGCTTGTTGGGCCGACATAGTTAATTCACATCGCCCAACAGAGATCAGGTTTACTCTGATGCCTGGTAGTGTAAAACGGAACGTCTAAATTGACACGAAGGCAGCATGGTTGGCGCCAAAGTAAAATGTCTAATGTGAGGCCATATGACACATATACACAGCTGAATTTGCCTACTTTAACGATGCTGTACTGTTAGAGAATAATCAGTAAAGGGGCACGTAAAATTGAAAAGGAACCTAACGTTGCACTGTTGTTACCGGGCGAGTTGGCTGTGCGGTTAGGAGCGCGCGGTTGTGAGCTTGCATCCGGGAGATAGTGGGTTCGAACCCCACTGTCGGCAGCCCTGAAGATGGTTTTCCGTGGTTTCCCATTCTCACACCAGGCAAATGCTGGGGCTGTACCTTAATTAAGGCCACGACCGCTTCCTTCCCAGTCCTAGTTCTTTCCTATCCCATCGTCGCCATAAGACCTGTTTGTGTCGGTACGAAGTAAAGCAAATAGCAAATAAAAAAAGCACTGTTGTTATGCTATTAAACAACATATTTAAGACACCTGAAAGAAACTTTGTAATATTATCAGAGAAATGGGAGAAGTGGCATCTAAAGAAGGCGAAAACAGAGAAGGTGCATATAGCCAGTAGTAAGGATGTTCGTGAAGAGGTGTCCTAGATTCTGTGACTTAGTTAAACTCTAGGAAATACCTCAAAAATGTAAGTTAGCTTAATTATGAATACGTCCAAGAAGAGTTTACAGGGTATGTATTAGTAAATTATGCCTTTGATGGCTCGCTGTATCATTTGGTGTGGGCTAGAACGAATTTGTTATCTTCGTTGAACTGTCTCAATCTCATCCTTAGCTTTGCCAATAAGAAAGTGACTGAGGTATTAACCATTCGTTATGCAGCCAGTCCTTATTATGAATGGTTTGAAAATGTCACTCATAGGGTGGGTCAGTTCTTATATTTCAGTGGGCTTAGCAGACTGGTATATGATAGCTCGGCGAGGAAAGCTACGGGAAACTGGTCCACAGGTGTGACCGTCGGATGCTCCTACACCTAAAGTCAAAGGTATATAGAACAGGAGTGCGTCTTGTAGCCCTCTATGCAACCGAGTGTTGGTTAGCACCTGTAAAGCATGAGCAGGTTCTGCGTACTCCAATGGAGCCTTAGACAAACGATTCGACCACGCAAGGAACAACGGTGTCGGACGACGAGTGAAGGTCGGAGGGTGTGGGCATGTCATTCGCAGCGAAGAGAGAACTTACGCCATGCATCTGAAACATGAAGAAAACGGTGGATGGATTCATCGCATACGTGAACACCACGCATGAGAATTCCTTGGGCCGATCTGAATAGAGAGGAAAGTGCCGAAGAGTGTATCTGCCACTGTGCGGGAATAACGCTAGCAAGAAGAAGAAGAATGAAAATGTGGAGCCCGTCGAAAAGTGGAAGCAATATTACACTCGCCTACGTAAATGGTAGGTTAGGTCTCTCCCTTTCAGTCATTTCTTACGACAATCAGGAATTCCACACCTTTACCCAGAGGTGCTGAATCGTAAAGGAATTAAAAGACGTAAGGAACGAATATGTAGGGCTCGCAGATCTGACACTACCACGGTCGGAAGAGAATACCAAGGGAGGTTAGAGAAGTGGTCGACACAGGTAAGTGAGTAATACTACTCAGCTGGATACTGTGATCATCAGTCAATCAGTTACTACTGATCTGCATTTAGGGCAGTCGCCCAGGTGGCAGATTTCCTATCTGTTGTTTCCTAGCCTTTTCTTAAATGATTTCAAAGAAATTAGAAATTTATTGAATATCTCCCTTGGTAAGTTATTCCAATCCCTAACTTCCCTTCCGATAAATGAATATTTGCCCCAATTTGTCCTCTTGAATTCCAACTATACCTTCATATTATGATCTTTCCTACTTTTAAAGACGCCATTCAAACTTACTCGCCTACTAATGTCATTCCACGCCATCTCTCCGCTGACAGCTCGGAACACACCACTTTGTTAGTCGAGCAGCTCGTCCTCTTTTTCTCAAGTCTTCCCAGCCCAAACTTTGCAACATTTTTGTAACGCTACTCTTTTGTTGGAAATCACCCAGAACAAATCGAGCTGCTTTTCTTTGGATTGTCCCATACACTGGAACCATACTCTAGTTGGGGTCTTGCCTCTCCTTTACATCCTTACTACAATCCCTAAACAACCTCATAACCATGTGCAGAAATCTGTACCCTTTATTTACGATCCCTTTATGTGATTACCCCAGTGAAGATCCTTCCTTGTATTAACAGCTAGATACTTACAATGATTTCCAAAAGGAACTTTCACTCCATCAACGCAGTAATTAAAACTGAGATGACTTTTCCTATTTGTGAAACTTACAACGTGACTTTTTTTAACCCCTTTATCATTATACCATTGCCTGCTGCCCATCTCACAACATAATCGAGGTCACGTTGTATTTGCTCACAGAACAACATCATCAGCAAAAAGCCACACATCTTTGATTCCACATGTGTACTCATATAATTTATACATCATATTGGGACCTTGCCCATTAACCCCCAATAGCTCATGGGACCATGTGACGACGCAAAATTACCCCGACAGGGTCATGAACACATGGGACCACGCGCCACAGAAATTAACAGTCAAGGGACTTTTTCTGTCTAGTGACAAATGCCGCCTCATTTGAATTGATATGACTAATCCGAACTTATGAGATGACAAATGCCCTTATGACATAGCGAGGTCAAGCGCTACTTTTCCGTTCCGAGATATGAGCACAAGCCTCTCATGGCACGGTGTGTCCGCGGCTACACTACTACTACTGCTATACGTTTTCATTTCTCCCCTGAAGGGAGAGGCGGGCCTCCTAGACGGTGACGCCGTCTCTCAGGCCGGGAGATTTGTTACGGTGAAGGAGATGTGCGGAGAAGGTGAGGGGGTGGGTGGCCGTGGTTTATACTACGAACTGTCCCGGCATTCGCGAGAATGGAAAACCACGGAAAACAATTCTCAGGACAGCCGATGGGTGGGGCCAGGCGTGAAGTCCGGCACTGTGCCTCAGACCCGTCTCCCGAATGCATAGGCGTAGAACCACGGTAGAGCCGTGGCCAAATTTCCTCTGCTCAGTTGGCTGGTCAGAGTACAGAGCATATGGGACAACAACCCACTCTGCATCTACCGACCCGCGGCTACACACTACAACCAACTTAAATCTAACTTACAGGCATAAAATGAACGGAAGAGATAAGGATGCAATTATCGGCAAGATAAGCACAAATAAAGTTTTCTAAAGGTTTAATTAACTCTCGCTGCAACATATAATTAACACTCTACAACCTTAATGATTAAATTAATTAATTTATATAAATATATTTGACACTCAATAAAGCAACGGGAAACCAATTCCACGCCGTCATTTAAGTAACTTTCAGTCCACACTTTCACAAGTGTCTGTGTGTGGACTATTGAAATCACGGTGTCGAATTTCACTTAATGACAAAACAATCCAAACATATTTTAATTAAGCACTTGAGTGTTTATTCAATTCAAACAATTTGAATAAGGTTGAATTACTGGTTTTGTTGTTGATCGACCCTACATTTCATTTAAGCTGTTGAATACGACGAAAATAAATAATTTACCTTTCACAATATCATAATAAAATATTTGACTATTTACAGTGATAAGTTACGACCTTGCGAATGCGAAATATTCCCCCCTCCCACTGGGAAGACTCCCAATTTACATATTCAAAACACTGATTTACTCTGAGATTAGTCTTAGAGTGGCCGCCTAATTTAAACATAGCACGGATAAATTATATGCAAAATAAAAAATAAAAGAAATCAATAAACAAATTCCACGTAATCACAACATAATCCAACAAATAAGAAAAGTGAACAGAACTCTGATGAAAACGAATCACCAAATTCGATGAACCAACTGTACATGTCATAAGGGTCTCAACCCCTTCACTTGAACAAATCTACGAATGGATTCTCACGATATCTAGCTTCAATAAAACAATGATTATCAAACATCATATTCAAACACTTCTACCACCGGGAAGGAAAAACATGTAACACACATATTGGCTGCATTGTTATTTACACCTTGTTGTGTGACTAACGGCCCTCATCGTGCCTCCAAGGTTCGAAGTGGTGGCCTCGGTTTCGACATCATTAGGGACCCTATAAAACGTAACCCTAACTATTGCGTCCTTAGGGATAACAATTAAATATTACAACATTAATATCATCATAACCTGATACAAATATGGAAACCAATTTAAAATACATCTACTACTAAGATATGTCGTGTCTGAGAACCCTCATTTTCTTTCTCAGTCAGTATTGAGATCTCGGCTCGCCTGACTCCCTTTGAAACTCCTCTACCCCTCGGATAGACCACCATAAATCTATTTGGACAGCGCTCACAACAGAGGACCAGAACCTACTTAAAACAAACTTCTCCACAAATAAATACATTCTCAATTCATCGTCAGCGGCTAATTATTTTATCGCAATATTACTGATGCCGTTCTTAATATGCTAAAATCAGCTCGGGCGTTCATCATATCCTATAAATATTTCTCAATATCATGCCACTATATCATTTCAATACATTTCAACCTCGAAGAAGGCCACAGTTCAGACACAGTTCCCTTCATCGTATAGTCAACAAGGTTTCCCTATCTCAAAGGCTAACATTTACCATTACCTCAAACAGAGATATAAGAATGTTTATTTAAAATGAAGTGAATCTACTTTCAGTAAATCGGCATTTAATATCAAACCAAATAAATTAACTGTAATTAAAAATAAATAAAAAATCACATGGGCGTAACTAATGTTGGGAGGGTAGATTTTTCGAACTCGGGCACGCGGTATTCTTCACACACAGGTCATACAGCCTCTTCTAATACTAACATGCAATAAGCTCTGAAACTTTACATTATAGATAGAGTGCCCTAACTATTCCCACATTTAAAATACTGTCCACAGGCAATGGTGAAGATCCTACCGTCATATTATCCTGACTCATATTGAATAATTAATTCAGAGGAAAACTACTACATTAACTCATCAAATTAAACAAATTCTCCCCTATCCTATCAGCACTCTTGATCACAAATATCCCCAGTACATGCTCATGCAATTAAGCAAATGAGCTAAAATTCATGCAGTTATCCTTATTTGTTCCCTTTCCAAAATAACCTGAAGTAAGTAAGCTAAAAAATCTAATTGACCACTCTAAGCAAACGAATCTGATAATTTAATATTATAAAATTATACTAACCCTATCCTTACATTCACTGTCTATTTACAAAGGGAATATTAGCATCACTAAGTCATAACTTGGTACTCGACAGCCGTTAGAAGGCCTTCATCGTCCGAAACCACAAGAGGCTCGCGTGCTGAGTCTAGTCCATGGCTCCGCGCTGATGGATCTACGGGTTCAAAACGTCCCTCGATGACTCTTGCAGTGTCCATGGTTTTGAGTTCGCGCGCACTGGAAAGATACTATTCACACCACGTTTCACAAAGACTCCTTCTCCACACGTCACAGTAAAATTCCCCTTATACTGTTATGATTGCGATCTTCCGCAGAATGAAAGTTGCAGATTTGTTAATCTTATTCCGGTCAAAACTAGGTTACTTCAATCAGACCAAAACTAGTCTAAAATCGCGGTTTTGACAGTTTAATAAATCTGAAAATAACGTGACATTGGGTTCCTATGTTTACAACCCTGTCTCGTATGTCTGTTTTTCTGTACTTAATGACAATTACTCCGTCGTTTAGCACGATAACTTAAACTTGGAGTTATATTTACACCATTTTACCTGGACTTTCGTGCTACTTTCTCGCGTGTCTATCCTTATAATTTTACAGTTTACTCACGCACCCACCACGGTCTCTCTCTCTACTACAAGTGATTAATCAAAGGACAGTTTTCTTCGTCCGACATTCGGCACGTCACCCCATCACAGTTTCGCGATGCGAACGTACGACATAGTTACGTAATTGCGCGGCGCGTCGCGACTGATCCGTAATCAGCACTGTCTCTAAAATTCTGTTTTCCACTGACGATACCCATAAGAAATTACACAATCTCTGCACTCCCATTTAGATTCACATTTTCTACACAAGGACAAAGGAGGGTCCGACCACAAAACGGCCGTGTGGTCACCTCATAGACTGCCTGTCGACTGACTAGCCACCCTCAGAAGTGCAAGCATATTATATGGTCTCACATGGAGTGGGGGGGTGAACAGATATGCGGTCACCACTACAAATTTGAGATCTCAAGATTCATTAAGTGTATGGAAATCAGCGATGCGTCAGATTGTGCGGCCTGCCAATCACTAACACTTGATGTAATGCGTAACGCAAAACGATCAGTAGTATACTAATAATAATTCGGCCGTCTAAATCAAGGGTCCAGCGGGGAATCCCTATTGGGTGTCTGCTTCATAGCTAGCGTTATGATGCTCCGGCAGCTTACGTAATTCCTTGCAGGCGTAATTTCATAAATAATATTATATTATTTTGTTTTATAATTTTGTGAATGACCAAATATTCTTACTGTTACTCCGACGTGTGCTTCATGTTTAATTTAAGCGTTATTGTGCCAAAAATTCATTCCAAAATCACCTTCTCACGTTGGCTCTACTGTGAGTCGGCATTTGTTTTAGGGGCGGAGTCAGCTAAATATATTTTTCCTCCTTGTCTTCCCTCATCACGCGCTCTCACTTTCGGGGTTTTATCTGCTACAATCCGCGTGAGTTAGGCACCAAGCTGGCGAAAATGTTGCGCAATATGATGAAACTGAGCTCCTGTCCTGACAAAGAAGCTCCAAGCATATACACTCCTCACATATCAATTTCCTAATAAATATTCATAATGACGATACGGTCACAATATATATCATCTCGCACGTCACCCTTGAGTGGATGAAGGACATGAATATATATTATAAAACTAATAAATAAACCTGAATTCCACCTTAAAATACCAAACTGATACTTACATTCTCCTATATCATCCAGCAATTTTCAACATAGGTGTTTTTAGTATAAATGCTATATTATTTATTACTCCATTTCATTCAGTTCTGTTTTATTTGTTACTTATTATCACCATTGATTCTTGTGTTTTTTTCTTTACAGCGTTACGTGACATTTTTCAAGATGGATAGAATGGATGATCGAATTGGGCTTCACCGGTAGGTTCCTTTCAGTATACTGTATGATTGAAACATGTCATGTTATTATTCATTAGTAATTCAAGCCCACTAGAGAGCGCTAATGACTAGTTATATTTGGATGTTCGCTTTCGTTCCAAATACCTCTTGAGTCCTGCTATGTTTTTCCTTTCTTTCCCGTGAAAGAGGTTGGCTAGATTTAACAGCCTTTATTAGAGGAGACTACGAATTTATCGATTTACAAAATTTAGGCTGTTCTGAGACATCAGTATCAAAAATCCCAGCGGAAGCTAAGTCTACTTCATTTAACCAAACGCTTCCAGTCTTGTAGCTTTTGATGAGTGAGAAGATCTTCTTCGTAAGCCTGTCGTTGTCCATTCTCAGAAGGTGCCCGTAAAACTTCAGCCGCATGCTAGTGTTAGCCGTTTCCAACCGTTGGTAGAGTTCAGAGTTCACTTTCAGTCGGTAGGTTTCATCCGAGAGCACTCTTGGCTCATTTATTTTCCGGAGGATACGTCTTTCAGGTCGTCCATGGTGCCTTTCTTGTTCATAGTTAAGGTCTCCGCAACGTATAAGAACTGGGGTTTGACGACATTTTCATAATGGCATATTTTGGCGTTCTTCGAAATGCACTTCTTGTTGTAAGGGTTTTGCGACACTTGGAATGCTGCGTTCAATTTGGCACATTTGCCCAAGATGGAGGTTCCGTTTCTACCATTCGGGTGGACCCATTCGCCAAGATACCGGAACTGATTGACTTATCCTATCTTTCCAAAGGTGGTCATCAAAGGGGCTTTCCCGGGGTGCTTACTCTCGAAGTACTTCGTCTTGTCGTATGATATTTGTAGTCCTGTCTTCGCTGCTGTCTCGTGCAGGGATTGAACAGCAACTGCAGCATCCTTAGAGGTGTTGGTTAGGATAGCGATGTCATCTGCGAAGGCCAGGCTCCCGATCTCAATCTTCCGTGTTCCGGCTCGAATGGTAACCAGTCAGTGTAAGTTTCCAGGTTTTTTGACTTTGTCGGGCATCAAATTGAAGAGAATAGGCGATATTCCATCTCCTTGTCTCACACCAGTTGTGATCTTGCAACTCCTCTGCATTTTACCTTGGGTGAGGTGTCTGTGAGAGTCTGTCTAAACTGAAATCCCTTCCGGATACCTCACCTTATTTACTCTTCTGTCTTTCGATTTGCTCCAAATGTTATAACCCGGTATCTGTAACTTGTATCCTTCCCGCATCCACGTCTCTGTCATCGCCGTAATATCGTTACCCCGCTTTAATTCCTTGACCCCATCATTTCCCAGTTTACCCAGTATTCCTTCGATATTTATTAATCCTATCTTCAATCCTAGTTATTTACTCGTGGGTATATCTACTGCACTGGCTGATTTGCTACGTGTAATACGTGCTCTTTCTAGCTGAATAATGGATCCATTTAGTGAACTAATTATTTCCTCTCCTATACCCGTCTCTTCCTCCGAACGTTTCAACGGCTATTTAGCCAAAATGTCCTTTAAACTTAATGCTGCCTTACATTTTTTTTTGTATTTGGTGACTCTTCCTCTTGCGCAGCTTTCTTGGTTAGCTGATATTTCTTCGACGAGTCATCAGTATACTGTATTTACTTCCGCGTTGCCCAGATACCACTTCTACTGCGCCTGCTGCTGCTGCCTCAACGTTCTGGCGCACGCCAGCCATGACACTGACCTCATGCATTGCTGACGTCTCTGGTCGTTGTACCGTCCCCTGCAATTACTGACCAGACCACTTTCTAGACCAAGAATCGCCTACCACCGCAAGCCTGTTTCCGGTGATAAATGCTTTTAGTCCTGTCTTCCTTCCCTGAAATAAATGGAAGAGTACCACTTTCATATTTTTCATTTCTTTCCCATCAAGACCTTTCCTAATCCAAATGTTTGATCCTTTCAAGTGTTTCTTGTTATCCAAATTATTCTGGTTTTTACGATTGACACCATACATACCTTAATTTGCCTTCTTCACGTATTTTTTGCCTATTCTAAAAGCATTATCATTGTCACTCTCACTACACTCAACTTTGACTTTTCGCGTATTAAAGCAGTTACTTTGTCCAACATCCGGTTTAAATGTTCCTTCTGCGAATCAGACAGTCCATATCTAATTATATTTATCCTCCTATCTTCCTTTTCTCATGTCAATTTCTTCATCTCAACCTGCCTTACCCGTCCAAAACTTTCTTCTTAGTTTCCTCCAACTCAAAGTTATCTTCAACCGAGTACTCCTTGATTTCACTTAGCTCCATGTTTAAATTATTCATGCCTGGCAATTCCTTGTTTTGATCCATCAATAGTTCCTTCATCCTTCAGCTTCTCAATATCCTCCCAAGACAGGCCACGGCCCGGGTTCAACTCCACACCACCAGATGCTATCAGGAAACACTGACATAGGTGCTTGTATAATACTTTAAAACCAAAACAGGACCCCTTTATTAACATGGACAGCACGCGAGCCAGATAACTATCCGTCTCCTTTAAGAGCAAGAAAACAAATTTAAATTAGAATCATCTTACGATAACATGAAAAGAAGCCTTGGTTCTATTAGTGACTATTACTCACTTAATGGATGTCCGGCTTCATAGCTAAATGGTTAGCATGCTGGTCTTTGGTCACTGGGGTCCCGGGTTCGATTCCCGGCAGAGTCGGGAATTTTAACCGTCATCCGTTAATTTCTCTGGCACGGGGGCTGGGTGTATGTGTCGTATTCATCATCATTTCATCCTCATCACGACGCCCAGGTCGCCTGCGGGAGTCAAATGAAATACCTGCACCTGGTGAGCCGAACATGTCCTCGGACACTGCCGGCAATAAAAGCCTCACGCTATTTCATTTCTTAATGGATCAGTTGTTAGCCGGAATGACCAAACTTGTCGTGTACAGTAACACTTAAATGTTCTATCAAAGTAAAACATTGTATACATTTTTTTTAGCTCCAGCCCCCCCGCCCCTTAGGGAATCCTGGATCCGTCCCTGGCTGGGAGAGAGTTAACATGGAATTTCCTTGTTTGTTAATTGATTCTGAGCTAAATATGACATCTACTGGAGTGACATCCTACTCGTGAAACGTCCGTATAAGAGTCATTATCGGAATCAGGTCTTCTAAACCTGCTCCCCGTCTGTTCCGGGCAAAGAAATAAATATATATCTACAACAATATTTGGAAATCCTGTGTTTGATACTCGACGCAGATAACACACACCTTACAAAAATGCTCAAAACATAATCAAATATGACCCTATATCACTAAAGTAAGTAAAATATGACCTAAACAATAAAACTGCCCGAAATGTGCATTTATAGACAACATAAAATTGCCTTAAACGAGGCCAGCGACCCATCGTTCACGCTTTTGTTTTCAGATTTTGAGTGAAATGTGTTCAGAAAACGATATGACTTTTCCTTAACATCCCAACCTTAGTAATAGGATATTCATGAAATAAATATAAAAGTCATTAAGATGTAATCAAACGATGATTTGTACAAATAACGTTATTGGAACTTTATAGGAAGGTAGTTTACTGGATTATCCAATTATTTTTCACAAAGTTTGATGTTCTAGTGAATTCATTGTTTAAGATGATTGTGAACAGTGGCGAAGCCTGAGAGTAGACGTAAGCAGAGCTTTCCCAAACATATTCTGAATAAATAAAAGTAAATATCTTATTTAAATTTAATATTCTCCTGAAATGCGCGCCTCTGAGTAGTGAAGCCCTACAAGACAGTAACACCGAGCAAGTGGTCGTGCAGTTAGCTTGCATTCGGTAGATAGTAGGTTCGAACCCCACTCTCGGCAGCCCTGAAGATGGTTTTCCGTGGTTTCCCATTTTCACAACCGGCAAATGCTGGGTTTGTACCTTAATTAAGGCCACGGCCGCTTCCTCCCCACTCCTAGCCATTTCCTATCCCACCGTCGACATAAGACCTATCTGTGTCGGTGCGACGCAAAGCGAATTGTACGAAAATAAAACAAGCTTTAGTGTTTTTTCTCACCAAAGCCCAGGGTAAGTGGAGTGAGCTCAGTCTTCTTTGCCGGACTTAGTAGCTCAGACGGTAGAGCGCTTACCTTCTGAGCTCAAATTGATGAGTTCGATCTCGACTCAGTCCTGCAGTGTTTGGAGGTGTTCAAGAACGTCAGCCCCATACCGGTATATTTAGCGGTATGTAAAAGAACTCCTGCGGTACAAACCTCAATATAGTTAGTGGCACTTAAAACCAATAACACTATTCAGACGTTCCTCGTCACCCGATCGAGACGAGTGGGCCCTTTGATACACACATGTGCGTCTAGCTACAGCCTTTTTAGGTTACCTTTCTTTAGTGAGTTTAAGTACTCTAGAGTGAAGAATGGAACGAATTATGGGTATTCCTAAGTGTAAAGGTCAGTGTAATGTTACGTAAAGTTTCAGATAAGTCTCTTAAATTTTACAAAACTCTTCTATAGACGTAAATATGATTTAGCTTATCCGCAATTAAGCACATAAGAGGAAGTTAACGTAAACGAAATGAAATAAATGGAAATACAAAGTGATCATTGTGAACGCTAATAAGGAAACTATACTTACTATAACCGAGCTCGATAGTTGCAGTCGCTTAAGTGCGGCCATTATCCAGTATTTAGGAGACAGTGCGTTCGAACCACATTGCAGGCAGCCCTGAAGACAAATTAATTAAGGCGATGGCAGCTTCCTTCCTCTTCCTAGCCCTTCCCTGTCCCATCGTCGCCATAAAACCTATCTGTGTCAGTGCGACGTAAAGCAAATTGTAAAATGAAAAATGTACTATTAAAGAGATTTCAGAGCTGAATCGTCGATTCCCGCATCCCATGGCTCCCCCCCACGGGATAGGGAACTTAAAATATTGATACCTGCGCTATGCACGATATTTTCCATTATTTTGTTTGTGTAGTTGTTTTGTCTCGTTTGTAGAAATAGGCTTATTTCTTGGTTTTGTATTATGCTTTGCATGGATACATGATTCCCGGTCTAGAAAGCCAAGAATAACGGCCAAGAGGATTCGTCGTGCCGACCACACGACACCTCGTAATATTACAGGCCTTCGGGATGAGCAGCTGTTGCTTGGCCCTTCGGGGATTTTGCACCATGGGGTTTGGTTTGATTTTGTTATTATCATAATAATAATTATTATTTAATGAAAGGTAATGCACCATTGAGCTTACGCAAAGGAATTCCCACTCTTCGCCACTGGATGAGAATGTATTACATTTAAGACATTATACAGAGTGTTTCAGGTGCATACTCTAAAGTAAAGTGGGTGGTTTACCTGGTCCGCTGTAGGAGCATTCCGTTTGGAATGCACGGAACGGCTACACGCCACAAATAAAAGCCGGGCGTGTTGCCGGATGTTACAGGAGCTGCAGCAAATTGAGTTCCCGGTCAGTCAGCAGTCCCTATAACATGTTTTGTTGGTGCGTGAGCCTTTTCGTGCACCACGATGGAAACTTCCTACAGCGAATCAGAGTTTGTGTCTGAAGCACCCGATACACAGTGTATAGCAGACAAATGAGTTAATATGTTCGTGTATTTGTTACAGCCGCTCGGGTGGATACCGTAGTGATGGTAAGTTATTATTCTTTATTCAAATAGTTATTTCATTCCTGCCCGGTAAGGGGCAGGCGGGCCACCAGCTAAACATGTAGCTCTTTGGCCGGTGAGTGAGTACAGAAAAGTAGAATTTTGAAACACATACATAGAAGTATGTCTCGTACATACTGAAAACAAAACATAATCAAATACAGATTGAAGCAGAGAAAATGAAAAACATAAACAAGTATATAACAAGGAAATATTATGTGATTTCATCCATGTCAGTCTATTTTTCATTGATTTCGATTGGCACACAAAGTATAAACGCACAACACATCGTACTGAGAGAGAAATGTCTTCAGTTCATCTTGACGTACGATACGAAAAACACTATGGTGGAAGCAGAAAGAAATGGACGTACACTAGTGGAACAATGAGGACGCGAAAAACACAGAATGATTGAAAATGAACACGGATAGAGATGACACTGGTAGTGTCGTAAAGCACTCAGACACAGATATTGGAGGCCGGTACCACTGCCGCGAGGAGCATCGTAATATCCAGTAAAAGAAAAGTTAGAATAAAAAGGCAGTGGGACAGGGGGGGAAGTTACGTGATAGGGGTGAGGAAAAGGTAAGAGATAGCAGGAGAGCGGTCATTATTAAGGATAGCGGTGGCAAGAGGAGAAAGGTTGAGGGCTTCTGTAATCGCAGAATGATTGATGGCTAGGGCAGATTGTAAGTATTTGAGACGAAGATCATGGACATGAGTAAGGATGGTGGGGAAAGAATAAAGAGGTTGGAAGTCAGCAGAAGGGGTGTCAAAGGGGAGATGGTATGCAATACGCATAGCATGTCTGTCAAGTTTAAGCAAGGTCACGTATTGTTGTCTGTCAGCTGTGAGCCAGGTCAATGAACTGTATGTTACGACAGGGCGAATAAAAGATTTATAAACTGTGAGGATTTGGGAAGGACGGAGGCCCCACGTTTTACCAGTGAGAATACGAAGGGCTCGGAAGCGTTGAAGGGCACGTTTGTATACTTGTGTTAAATGATGTTTCCAATGAATGTTGTTTCGGAATTGAATACCAAGGTAGATTAGGGTATTAGTTTCTGTTAGTGGAGTATTATACAACGTTAAAAGAACTCGGTGACGGGGTCTAGTGAGACGGGATTTTTTCCGAAATACAATAAATTGGGTCTTGGTGGGATTAACAGCAATATGCCAGGCGTCGAACCAGGATTCTAGAACGGAGAGGTAGGTCTGTAAATAACGGGTAAGAGTAACAGTAGTAGGTGTAAGTGCAAGGATAGCCAGATCATCGGCATATTGATAGAGTCTTAAAGGGGGGTCGGGATGTGGGATATCATAAATATATAAAATATATAAAAGTGGGGAAAGTGGGGAACCTTGGGCTACGCCCGCAGTCATACGAAAGGAATAGGAACGGGTACCACGGATGAGGATCTGTGCTGATCGATGTTGAAGATAGTTGAAAATAAATCGAATGATAGTGATAGGAATGGGAAGATGGCGTAACTTAAAAAGCAACCCAGCATGCCAGACTGAATCAAAAGCCTTATTCACATCGAGGCAAACTAAAGCGGCAGTTTTACGGGGGCGAAGATAGGCATTGAGAGAAGAGGATATGTGAAAGAGGTGATCGTGGGTGGAATGATGGGATCGAAAACCGGCTTGAGAGGATGGAAGAAGACCTAGAGAGTCGAGATAGGAGGAAAGTCTCCTACTCAGAATCCCTTCTAGGATCTTGCTGAGGACAGGGAGTAAGGAGATTGGGCGATAAGACCGAATGTCAGATGGGAGTTTATGGGGTTTTAGGAATAGGAGAAGATTGGCGTTACCCCAATGATCGGGGTACGCGCCTGTATAAAGAATGTAGGTGTAAATAATGCTAAGAAGATAAAAAAGAATAGGAGGGGCTTCTTGAATATGACGATATGAGATGGTATCGGAGCCAGGGGAGGTGTTTTTCCGATGTTTCAGGAAAAGCCGGATATCAGTGGGTGTAATGGGAGCATTTAATGGATGAGTATAATCAACATGAGAAAAATGGAGGAATGAAGGTTGAAGTTCAGGGAGGTTAGGATCAGAGTAAGCAATGATGGTGGGTTCGTGAGGATGATGGAAATTAGGGGCGTGGGAGGGGGAAAACACAGTTTGATAATAGTCAGCGAAAAGATTAGCCTTGTCTTGGTCAGTTTGTGGATGATTGGGGGGATGTGTAATAGGGTAGCGAGGAAGAGGGTTGGTAGTTTTGGTTAATTTTCGAAAAGTCGTCCAAAAACGTCGAGGGTCGTGATAATCAGCTAGCTCAGTACACTTGTCCATCCACATTTTACGTTTAATAGCTTTAATATATGAGCGCGCGTGGCGTAAAGTTCGGCGGTGTTGTTGAAGCGTAGTAGGGGCCTTGGTTCGAGTATATGCAGTAAAGTAGTCATGAGCTAGCTGCAATAAGCGGAGAGCTTTGGGGGGTATAGGAGGTTTAGAGGGGTGGTAGGAGTGACGAGGAATATGAAGAGAATCTGCGGTAAGGATAGCTCGCTCTATTTTAGAAATTAGGGCGAATAGAGTGGGAATATTAGTAGGCGGTACAGCGTCACTGAGTAAGTTAGTGAGAGTAGTGCGATAAGTATTCCAATTAGTGTGATTGAAACGACGAGTAGGGGGAGGGCGAGGAGGGGGTAAGGTCTGACGGGGAAGAACACCAGGAAAGGTGAGAAGGGCTGGGGCGTGATCGCTACCTATAGAAACGAGCTGCTGGATGGTGATAGATGTGGCAAGGGAGGGAGAAAGAAGGAGGACATCAGGGGTGGAATTATTGGCTGGGAGGGTGTGGAAAGGAAAATGGAAGCGCATGCCCCGGAGAGACGTACATAAATTAGTGAACTCGGAGATTTGAGTAGGGGTATATGAAGTAACATTAAGGTCTGCAACTATAATATATTCAGAAAATGTAGCGTCTATGTATTTAATAAAATCAGAGGGAATGAAAGGTTTAGACGGTATGTAGATAGTAGCTACCGTAATGGTTTTCTGAGGAGTAATTACTTCGAGTATTAGATATTCAGAGAAATTAGTAGGGAAGTAAAAGTAGTGCTGAATAACAGTAAAATCCCGTCTGACGCCGATAGCTACGCCACCACGGCCTTGAGTCGGACGATCAGCGCGATAGAAAGTAAACCGGGGAAATTGAGGCATTTGGGCCGGCGTCAGAAATGTCTCATTCAGAACAAAAATATCCGGGGCATACAATGAAAGGGAGGTGTCCAGCAGCGGCCGATTGGACTTAAGAGATCTTATATTGGCATAGTAAAGCTTCAATACGCTAACGCATAAAGTGAACAGTACTTAGGGGAAAAAATGCAAAATGCATTTTATTCCCCGAGTACGCCACGTCGACATGAGTGTTCAAAACCAATCGAGCCGCTAGCTGGATCTGATTTAGGATGTGTGGGCGATGGAAGGGGAGGACGTTCTGTAACACCATCGTAATAAAACGAATGATGTTCTCAGAACTCGGAGAAGGGAGGGAGGAGGAAGAGGCAGGGGTAGGTAGGTCTTGAGATTGAACAGGGACAACGGTTTCAGGATGATCAGGTTCAGGAGCAGGTTTGGAACGACATTTATAACTGAAAGCAGGATGATTTTGATTACAATTAACACACTTTGGATTCGACTTATTGGGACAAGCATGAGTAGGATGCTCCTCACGTGAACAGATGGCACATACCTCCGGATGAACACATGGTGTCCCTGGGGCGTGGTCAAACCTCTGGCACGTCCCGCAGCGGATCTTCTGAAGTGGCGATGTTCTGGAGGGTTCCACCCGATGGCGCCGGGCGTAGATCATGGCGCCGTCACGGAGCAGGGCGTCGAGCGTCGAGACGTCGCGGGATAGAATGCGAACCAAGGAAGTGGGTCCTTGAGCGTTCCGAATACGGATGACTCGGTAGATGTGGTGACCCTCGAGTTGGAGTTGAGCAGCCACCTCATCGTCGGTGTAGTCTCGGTCGACCCCATAAGCAACCACAGATAGAATTGTTGCTGGTCGGGTGGGCGGTGCAGGACGTTGTGTTGGACGCTGTGTGGTGGCATTAGTGGCCCGTGCATGTGTCCCCAGTTGATGAGCTCCGATGTTATTCATGAAGTGATGGTAAAATGGTTGGCAGGTTTTAAGATTATAACCATCTCTCGACCGTTGGATTTCAAGTTTATAATCCTGAAGATTGGGCGTAAATTTTGCAATGAGTTGATAGATGCACCTGACGTTGGCCTTGGTGATGTCCAGATTTGTAAGCTTTATCAGATAGAAAGGCGGTTGAACAGTTGGCTGGAGCGTTGGAGTAACAATACTGCGCTGGCGAATATTAGGTGGTATTGCTGGGTTTTGCGCCGCCTGAGCATAACTACGTACATGTGCAGGCATGTACGTTGCAGGTTGGTCCAACAGGTTGGGCAGTTGGTGGGCGGTCGATGGTCCAGGGCCCAGCAAATGAATCCCAAGGTCCGTTCCAGAAGATTCCAGACGAGCATGAGATCCCGGTGAGGTTTCGACAGAGCCTGGAGAACGTTGTATCAGGGATTGTGTCGGACAAATTCTTTTCCTTTCTCCATCAGGACTTCCAGAACCAGATTCCGATAAACGACGAGGTTGTTTGGTTTGAGTAGTTTCCATGTCCTTTGGTGGCGACCTGGGTGAACGTGATCGCGTTGGTGATGGCGGCGGTGAAGGAGTCATCGCGTAACTTCCAGAAACTTCCTGATATGTAGACGTAAGACTGTCGACGTGTAGAGATTCCGGTCCGATCATATACTGTAGACTGAGAGATGATGGTAAGTTATTCAACTCACTATTTAGCTTGAAACCTAGTGTCATTTAGTATAGAGTGGACCAAGAATGAAGCAGTTCCGTGGAGTACTCTTAAGCCATTTCTAAACAACCCAATATAATCTATAACACACATAACACATAATTTATCTAATCTGGCGAGTCGCGTTGTAACTACCGTACACCTACTCTTAGAGATTTCCCTCTTTCTGGCTTATAAATAGACTCCTCTTTAGTATAATGATATACACATACAGCGTGATTCAGCCGCATCGATTATTTAAATCATAGGTTACCAGATTAGTTTCGTCTTTAAAGAAAGAAAGAAAGAAAGAAATAATGAACGAAGGAAACTACGGTCCCTATTACAGATAATTCTAAATGAACATTATTCCCTTTGTACAAGAAAACATTGCCACCAAAAAGGACAAGCAATTATACAGTCTATACAACTGCACAATCTTAAAACTATCTGAGCCTGCATACAGCTAACTTGATAATTAATTCTAGCAAAATGAACATGGTTTACAAACACAATAATTGTTACTGGGATTTGAGTTTTTAAAAACCTTTTTGACATGTCCAGCTGAATACTTTCTTTTGATCAAAAGTTTACAATCTTATAAATGAGAAATGGAAGAGCTGCCTGCAAAATTACATTTTCAATACAATTTTTCCTACAAAAGTAGTAGGCTCGCCTGGAGAATACACCTTTAAGGGAGGCTGGGACTGAGTTTTTGGTGGAAAAAGTAAAAATTATCGATTTTTCAATTTGTGCATATTATTGTACGCCGGACTTCTGCGGATCATTTGGAGGTGGTATTTTTCGGGTTCCGCCATTTTTAAAGTACTAGCGTGACATTTAAATGTCCGGTTGAGTCCCCATCCACTAGCTTTTACTTACGGAAATGTGCTTTTTCATATATACATTTTCAGGTATTTAAAATGTTCCAGCTGAACCAATTTGGTTTCAAATTCCATGAGAATTTCATGGATTGTTAACACCTGTATTGTCTTGATATTAACAGAAGGAATTTTTTATACTGATACTTTAAAATATAGCAGCCTTCAAAGGGGTATTTTTAGCATAATTTGAGAAAAACATAAACACATAAAACACATTTTCCCCTCACATTCATGGACTACATATGCAGACTTTCTCTCTGTTAAAATTCTTTCCATGCCTTGCAGTGACTGTACACCAGTTTTCAATGTGATATTTGAATTAACTGTTCAGCTGGAGCATTTTTTATGCTTATCAATTTTTAAAAATTTTAAATTGTAAGTGTTAATTACTCAGAAAGTTCTATTGCTATTTTCCTGAAAATTGGTATATGGCCTTATTGCACCATTAGGAGAGCATAAACTAATTTTCATTCGATTCTATAAATAATTACTATTTTTTTTTATAAATTCAGTCCTAACTTCCGTTAAGCCTATCTTCTAATGCTTCGGTATGATCATATTTGTCCAAAAATATTTACAATTGGTCATGAATGTTTAGGGTAACATACCTGAAAATGGTAGGGCTGGTTGGACATGTCAGTTTAAGTCAGGTGTTGCTCTAATACTTAGTGAAGCGTTCAGCTTTGTGCTACTTGTAGTTAGGCGGCACGTGACTCAAACGTCATATCAGAGATTTAAATAGAATATTCTCAAGTTTGGATTCGTTTAGAAACATTTCTATTTTGCGCGCGAGCGACTGAATTATTGTCAACAGAGCAGTTTGCGCGGGAGTGGGTGTACCACAAACATAGATGCGTGTGACTCTTTTCTATGTAATAGAAGTGTGGCAGAACTATTAGTAAATAAGGTTAGTAATTTGTTTCGAGAATAATTTGCGGCTGTAGACATGGTAGCATTGTCAACGACTGTTAATGTTACACTGTAGAAGTATTGTAAAGAAAGCAATAGAACTATAGATATACATGTTCACAAGACTTATTAATAGGAATTGAATCCTGACTGACAAGTGATATTATCAATACGGAAGTGTTCTCAAGAGACTGGAGTGCTTATCGTAGATACAGGTTAGGAACGATAGGAGGGGGAGTATTCATATTAGTGAAAGAAGAAAAGGATGAGAAACATGAAATTCTAGGTGTAAGACATATCTCTAAAGAGAATCGGCAACTTGATATTTTTGGGGTGTACAGACAGACATGGCAAGGCCGGCACTGACGCTGATAAGGAATTACGAGGATTGGGGCAAAAGTCACGGGAACTATTTTTTCTTGTTGGTGTGTGAACGGATCACAAACGTATATGTGTCGTGTGGAAGTTCTGCAGGCATAGTGTGTATAAAGAACAACAGATGGCTCTGTGATAGGTGGTAGTAGCGCAGCGAGGGCTGTGAAATCAGTCAGTTGGTGAGTGTCGTGCGAGATGGAAGTAACCCGTGTTGAGCAGCGCGGTTACATCAAAGCCGTTCTTCGAGGGAGAAATGCGATGTAATGTCACAGTGAATTAGTGGAATCCCTTAGTAATAATGCTCCACCATACCGTACGGTAGCACGGTAGGTAGGAAAGTTTCAGCAAGGATGTGTGTCAACCAGTGATGAGCAACATTCGGGACGACCTGTGAGTGTGTGGACCGACGTGGCACGTGCCGTCATCGAGCAGCTCCTGGATGAAGACAGACGATGGACGCTACTGGAGTCAGAGGGCAAGTGGCATCGAGAAACGCACCGTCCACAGGATATTGCGTAATGAGCTGCAACTGCGCTGGGTACCGCATGCACTGACGCAAGTTCAAAGGTGGGTGCGCGTTGCAATATGCTCCGACCACCTTGCACGCTGGCAACAGGACGGCGATCAATTCTTGTCACGAATAATCACCACCGATGAATTTTGGGCCAGGGCATACGAACCAGAACTGAAACATCAGTCTGTGGAGTGGCGACATGCTGGATCACCAAGGCGGCAGAAGGTCCGTCAGAATCCTTCCCCAGTCAAATTGATGGTGATCGTTGCGTATGACGTCAGGGGTGTCATTGTTTGCCACTTTGTTCCACATGGCAGAACAGTGACCGCACAGTACTACAGAGACTTCCTGCTGCGACAGGTACGACGTGGCGTTCGGGAGAAACGTCTGGATCTTGTGGACAGTGCAATAATCCTGAACGACAATGCAAAACCACATCAAGCAGAGTGTGTAGGGCTGCTACTGCGACTTTGGGGATGGGAAGAATTGGAGTACCCACCGTACTCTCCCAACATTTCGTCCTATTACTTCGATCTCATTCGAAAGATTAAGGAACCACTAAGTGGTAGGCGGTTTGCAACACGAGATGAGATTGCTAATGCTGTGCGCCAACAGGTGATCCGATTCACACATGGTGCAGCAAATACTGAGGCAGATGGTATTCAGCGCCTCCCACATCGTTGGCAGCGTGTGGTGTCAGTAGCAGGGGACTACTTTGAGGGTCTTTAGGCCCAGGTTTGTCATGTCAACTTTATGTGTACTGTGTTGTCATCCTTTTGCACTGGGAGGGCCATATTGCCCTGTATACTACGGTAATAAATTAGTGTGTTACGATATTTCAGTGCTATTCATTGTCCACACATGTAGTTAACACCTTGTCCTTTCGTCTGTATATGTCACATTTTCCAACCGGACTGGAATCTTCAAGAAAAAAAGAGTTGCCATGACTTTTGCTCCAACCCTCGTATTTGTGTGGGGAACGATAGACGAAGGAACGTTATTGTAGTGGATGATCTAAACATACCAAATTTTTAACTGGGAACGGAATTCAAATGACAGAAATGACAAAAAGCATGACCAACAAATGCTGAATATGTTAATATGGGAAGTACAGCTGAATCAGAAATTGACGGGACCGATTAGAGGAAAAAGATACTCTGGGCGTGGTGTTGATAAAAGCGGATGACCTCTATGGAGAAAATGAAAAATGTGATAGAAAGGAATGTCGTAAAAGTAGGTCTATAAGGCTATATTATATGACTGATAGGAGAGACATGGGGAAATATTTGAAGAAAGCTATTATGATCAATGGAAAAAGGTAAACGAAAATGTGAACAGCAAACCGGATAGGTTTAAAGACATTTTCGAGGAGTGTGAAAACACGTATGTAGCTTTAAATGTGGTAAGGGTGGTAGGGACTCATATTATTGCAGGGAAATAAAGAGATTAAGAAGGAAGTGCTGACTAGAAAGAAATAGGAATGTTTGCGGGGCAAGGGGAGATTGAATAACCTTACTAGGAAACTGAATTTAGCAAAAAAAAAAAAAAAAATCAGCTAAGGATAAGATCATGGCAAACATTAATTGCCAAACATTCGAATTTTTGAGAGCAATGTAAGGATACGTATGGATACTTCAAGGCAGAAACAGGTTCTAGGGAGGACATTTCAGGGATCATTAATGAAGAAGCGGAGTGTATACGTGAGGAATTACAATTGGTAGAATTATTCAGTCTGCAGTAGGTAAAGGTAGTTGGATATTAGGATAATATCCAGATAGAGAAGGCGACTATTACATTTAGGCCTACCTATAATAACACAAGTTGAAAGCAGCTGGGATTGGTAGGATTTCTGGGGATATATTATAGGCAATGGGTTGGGATATAGTGCCCTATCTGAAATATTTGACTACCTTTTGCACGAAGGAGTGGTACCAAATGAATGGAGAGTTGCAAAAGTAGCCCTAGTGTGCAAGGGAAAAGGTGATAAACATAAAGCGGATAAGTACAGGCCAGTCAGTTTGACATGTGTTTTTTTTAATTGCTTGGAAAGCATTCTTCGTGATTATATTAGACACGTTTGCGAAATTGCTAACTGGTTTTATAGGAGACAGTTCGGGTTTATAAAATGTTATTCCAGTGAAGCTCAACTTGTAGGATTCCAACAAGATATAGCAGATATTTTAGATTCAGGAGATCAAATGGAGTGTACCGCTGTTGAAAGGCTCTTGATGGGGTATATAATGGGATATTACTGAAAAAAAATGAAGGCTATTGGAAAAGACAAAATAGTGGTAGAATGGGTAGCTAAATTTCTAGAAAATAGAACTCAGAGAATCAGAGTAGGTGAAGTGTTACCTGATTCTGTAATGATTAAGAGGGGATCCAATAGGGCAGTATTATTGGACCTTTATATTTTCTTATATACTGTATATCTAAATGATACCAGTAAATAACTGGAATCACAGATAAGGCCATTTTAGGATGATGCTATAACTGTATAGAGTAGTGACTAAGTTTCAGGATTGTGAGCACCTTCCAAAGGACCTAGACAATGTTGTGCGATGGACAGCGAGCAATGAAATGAAATGGCGTATGGCTTAGTGCCGGGAGTGTCCGAGGACATGTTCGGCTCTCCAGGTGCAGGTCTTTTGATTTGACTCCCTTAGGCGACCTGCGCGTCGTGATGTGGATGAAATTATGATGAAGACGACACATACACCCATCCCCCGTGCCAGTGAAATTAACCAATGGTGGTTAAAATTCCCAACCATGCCGGGAATCAAACCCGGGACCTCTGCGACCAAAACCCAGCATGCTAACCACTTAGCCATGGAGCTGGACAGCAAACAATGATGGTATGGTAAAGGGGATGAAAACTCAGGTTGTAAGTTTCACCAGGCGTCCTCTCAGTTTTAATTACTGTGTTGATACGCCATGGAAATCATTGTAAGAACCGAGTTGTTAATATAAGGAATGATCTTCATTGGGATAATCACATTAACGAGTTTGTAAAGAAAGGTCATAGATCTCTTCACATAGTTATGAGAGTATACGGGGGTTATTGTAAGGATGTAATGGAGAGGGCGTATATGTCTCTGGTTACAGTATGGTTACAGTCTATTGCACCCTCACCAGCAGCACGATTTGTTCTGGGTGATTTCTAAGAAAGGAATAGTGTTACGAAAATGTTGCAAACTTTGGGCTGGGAAAACTTGAGAGCTGCTCAACTAAGTGGTATGTTGCGAGCTGTCAGTGGAGAAATGGTATGGAATGACATTAGTAGACGAATACTGTAAGCTTTAGCGGAGATCATCATAAGATCGAATTCTAGAGGACAAATTGGGGCAAACATTCATTTGTACGGCGAGGAGTAAGGGATTATATTAATTTATCAAGCGAAATGTTCGATAAATTTCTAAGTTGTTTGCAAAACATTTAAGGATAGGGAATCTGCCTTCTGGGCATTTCATTGATGATTGATTGTTGGTTGGTTGACGGTCAATTGTTCCGAGTGTACCGTATATAATAGCGTGCAGTATATACAACTACTTTCATAGATTCTGTATCTGCGTTTCCTGAAGAAATTTGGGCTTCTGACACTGTCACATCAGAAAGAACAAGCAATGCTTGTGAGGTATTCGAGACGGGTTTCCGACTTCACTTTAACAGTGAATATCCATTGTAATCCTACGTCTCCAAAAATGGGAAGAAAAATTAACGAGTAATACCCGCGCACAGATGACCTATACCGAAAACTGACCGCGGCGTGCAGGCAAGACATTTTATGTGGAATGTTGATATTTTGGAATGTTTTAGAAACTTCAAAATGTATTTCAGTGATGATGGTATTTAATTACGAAAAACGGTTTTAACATGACGTAATTTGAGCTGATGTAGACTGTGTGTTAGTTCCTTTAACGACATTTTGAATTATCAGAACTGTTTTTAAATATGTCTTTGTTGTTTTATGATGACTGTGGAATGTCCTCGTGTATATAATTTTAATTTAATTTTTATTTTGGCCACAGAGTTCTATTAATAATACATATGGAGATGACATGTAATACTCTTTGTTACATAGATGAGTCATATGAGTGTCCTCATGGGGTGCCCAACTGCTACATATGCTTGAACAAAACGCTAGAACGGGACGACATGGGCCCTGAAGACCTGGGGTTCAAGTGGCTGGACAGGATGGTGGCAAGACAGCCGAGACACCAGTTCCGTCAAGGGCCGCAGGAGGGGTAAGTTGTATTTCCCGCAAATATGATATTTCCAGTGACTGATTAGGAATGAGATATATTGATTAACTGGTATTTTTAACATGTTTGTGAGTGGGATCGGAACGTACTTCCAAAATGCGTACGAGGCTGTATATAATCTGCGCCACATTTAGAAGAAAATCTGTAAGTGAATAAAAGTTAGATGTGCAGATAATTGCAAGGAGATTAGTAAACTGATGATGATGATGATGATGATGATGATGATGATGATGATGATGATTGTTTTGAAGGAGTCTAATATCTAGGTCATCAGCCTGATTTGTAAACTGCACCAAACGATTCGTGGATCATGATAAACAGAAACTTACTTGAATTTTCAAGCCCTCTCTAGGTTGGTACTGTGTAGATTCCTTCCGTTTGTTTTGGGTTGGTAACAAAAGAACACAGTGCTCGTCCACAAAGAGCCATCTAGTCATTCAGATATCTAGTTGTGTCTAAACTCTGCAGTTGATTCAGCAATTAAAAGGGTAGGTTTTGAAATGGAGAGTCATCATTGTTGACAGCTATGGATTCCGTTTGAAACATAAAGGTAAAGATGATTGGTGCAGATGGTGCTGAGGAAAGGAAACGCGTTGCACTAAAGTGTATACGCGTGGAGAATCAGACAATAAAGTTGATTTCCAAAAATCAAAATTGGAATGTAATCACGAACAAGATGAGAAAAAAACACAAACAATGCCTAATAATCTTAAGAGAAAATGATGCATTACTTCGTGAAAACAAAGAAAGTGACACTTAGGGAAATTTCATAGTACGAGGAGGAAAATAATTTGACATTTATTGATTATTCGTCGGAATATGAAGATAAGTATTATGCCACCAGTGCCCAAAAGCAGAGCTGATATACATGGTGCAGTTGGTGCTCTATCTCAAGAGCAACGGGGTGGAAGAATCTTTGCTTCTTAATGGCACAATGAGTAACTTAATAATTTGTTCATATAACAAAAACTAAGTATTTTTTGTGAGCGCGAAAAGATATACTTTGATGGTACTTTTCAGTGATGCACTGAATTCTTGTGCCAGCTGTTCACGATTCATGGCCACAAAAGTGGGCATTATGTATTGGTGGTTTATATGTTGTAGTTGAATGGATCAAATAACAGTTACATACAAGGCCGTACCCAGGGAGCAGGTGGTGGTGGGGGGCGGAGTTGAAATACTCTCCCGAAATAAAAATGCACCTGACAAATTTGAACAGACTCCAGTAAATTGGAAATATTATAAAAACAAGCATTTGCAAAGTAAACACGCGAATTTAACCTATAATATCCGTGCCATCTTTAAATGTCTCTCTATGAATATAGTTAACAAATTTACTGAAAACATAAATGGAAATTTAAATTTTGGTGAGATACACGGATAGTTTATTAATGTTTTTAATACACTTTGCACCATAAACATCGATTTCAATAAACATATAAAAATAGGTTCATGTTATCGAACAGCTAAAAAAAAGCGAAGTCGTCTCCGTACAGGCCATGAAGGCCCTTGGAGGGGTGGAAGGTAAAGGCTTCCACTATCCGTAGCCTCGGCACTTTATGGGGTTGAGTGGTTAGCTTTACGCCCGGCCACCTTTGCCCCCAGGAATTAACCTGGTACTCATTTTTCCTGTAGGCTGAGTGAACCTCAGGGCCATATGCACCTCAGGAAGTGGAAATCTCGTTACTTAAATGTTGCGACTTCCTGACGGGGATTCGAACCCATGTCCTTCCGGTCGAACCGTGCACGCCTTTACCGCCTAGGCCAGGCAGCCACTTATCGAACAGCTAGAAGATTCAAAAAAAAAAAATCAAACCTCTAAATATTTTGAAACTTACAGTTACTTATGTTATCTCCATTTCTAAACAAATCTTTGTGCCGCACTGCACGCACGTGTTGAATAGGGTGACCAGATGTCCTGCTTTTCGCAGGATACTCCTTTTTGAAACACCCTATCCTGCGGTCTACGAAGAGACTCGAAACTTTTATTAATATCCTCTGAAAATACTGCGAAATATTTTTGCATTAGGCCTATAAATGGTTTCATTTCTTTTGCAGAATGTGGTATGTGTGATTATTAATGTTTTAAACGAATGAAAGGAAACGAGAAATAACAAATACACTGACTGACAGAGCAAATGCAACACCAAGAAGGAGTGGTCAGAACTTTATGCCAATTGCAGGGTAGACTGACGTCACTGAGGTATGCTCATGATGTGAAATGCGCCGCTGTGCTGCGCACGTAGCGAACGATAAATGGGACACGGCGTTGGCGAATGGCCCACTTCGTACCGTGATTTCTCAGCCGACAGTCATTGTAGAACGTGTTGTCGTGTGCCACGGGACACGTGTATAGCTAAGAATGCCAGGCCGCCGTCAACGGAGGCATTTCCAGCAGACAGACGACTTTACGAGGGGTATGGTGATCGGGCTGAGAAGGGCAGGTTGGTCGCTTCGTCAATTCGCAGCCGATACCCATAGGGATGTGTCCACGGTGCAGCGCCTGTGGCGAAGATGGTTGGCGCAGGGACATGTGGCACGTGCGAGGGGTCCGGGCGCAGCCCGAGTGACGTCAGCACGCGAGGATCGGCGCATCCGCCGCCAAGCGGTGGCAGCCCCGCACGCCACGTCAACCGCCATTCATCAGCATGTGCAAGACACCCTGGCTGTTCCAATATCGACCAGAACAATTTCCCGTCGATTGGTTGAAGGAGGCCTGCACTCCCGGTGTCCGCTCAGAAGACTACCATTGACTCCACAGCATAGACGTGCACGCCTGGCATGGTGCCGGGCTAGAGCGACTTGGATGAGGGAATGGCGGAACGTCGTGTTCTCCGATGAGTCACGCTTCTGTTCTGTCAGTGATAGTCACCGCAGACGAGTGTGGCGTCGGCGTGGAGAAAGGTCAAATCCGGCAGTAACTGTGGAGCGCCCTACCGCTAGACAACGCGGCATCATGGTTTGCGGCGCTATTGCGTATTATTCCACGTCACCTCTAGTGCGTATTCAAAGCACGTTAAATGCCCACCGCTACGTGCAGCATGTGCTGCGGCCGGTGGCAATCCCGTACCTTCAGGGGCTGCCCAATGCTCTGTTTCAGCAGGATAATGCCCGCCCACACACTGCTCGCATCTCCCAACAGGCTCTACGAGGTGTACAGGTGCTTCCGTGGCCAGCGTACTCTCCGGATCTTTCACCAATCGAACACGTGTGGGATCTCATTGGACGCCGTTTGCAAACTCTGCCCCAGCCTCGTACGGACGACCAACTGTGGCAAATGGTTGACAGAGAATGGAGAACCATCCCTCAGGACACCATCCGCACTCTTATTGACTCTGTACCTCGACGTGTTTCTGCGTGCATCGCCGCTCGCGGTGGTCCTACATCCTACTGAGTCGATGCCGTGCGCATTGTGTAACCTGCATATCGGTTTGAAATAAACATCAATTATTCTTCCGTGCCGACTTTGTTTTTTCCCCAACTTTCATCCCTTTCGAACCACTCCTCCTTGGTGTTGCATTTGCTCTGTCAGTCAGTGTATTAGCTAAGGTACCCCTTGCTGACGATGTCTATACTCTGCCATATATTTCATTGCGTACCGGTGTAGTCCATACATATGCCGTCAACTAGGAAATAATTAATGCCTAACTAATAGCATTGCAGAGATTCTATATCACGTAAACTAGCCTGTATAAATAAATGCACAAATTATTCTTTCCCTTATTTACAAATAAGTTGAGATATTTAATTATAAGAGGCAAATTCCTTACAACTATGGACTGTACATACAGTTTTATATGTTGCTTCCGCTTGTGGTGTAAAATGTACATTTTGTGTTATTTTGTTATTTACGCCTATTAACTTGTGTGTTCGACGAACTGAAAATGTATTAAGTTGCATTTCAATTTGCACTTTGTCCTTACGTAGTAGTAGTTTTCAAGCGGCAACATGGTTTATGACGCTGACAGTGAATGAGTGAAGCTCGAAGGTACTACGGAACACCATCAAATTTATTTCCTTCAAGAAATTCTTGTGATAGGGGAACCTCAAAGATCGCTAAAATGGAGTTACGATTTTTGACCTCTGAAGAGCAGGATAGTTTCACAGCTAATTAGTTAGCGTACTGGATCTTTGTTTAAGGGGTCCCGGGTTCGATTCCGGCTCGGTCGGGGATTTTAGAATTAATTGGTTAATTTGGATGGGTCGGGGCTGGTTATGTGTTCCATCTTAATCGCCAAAGACCTGCACCAGGCCTCTCTGGAGGCCACATGTAATTATTATTATTGTTATAGCTCCATGAATATACCATACATGGTAAGAATATCGTGTAAATCAAGTGTCCGGTTGTTCCAACAATGTCAACGTATAAGGCGTGATCAAAAAGTTTCCATTTGAGGGCGTTGCTGCAGCGGACACGCAATGTAGCGCAACTCCGATCCGGGTATATAAGCGCGGACATGTAGGCAAAGGCATTAGCGTAGCAGTAGTGTCGTGCTGAGGTGCGTGCGGGCCACGTGAACTATGACGACATTATTATCAAATGCGTCCAAACAGGACCAAAATGCTGTTATTCTGTTCTTGGCTGCCGAAGACCAAACATTGGTGGACATCCATCGGAGAATGAAGACTCTGTGTGGGGCAGCATGTCTGTCGGGAACCACCGTTGCGGAATGATGCAGCAAGTTCCGTGCGGGTCGCGTTTCGACACAAGACGCCGATCGATCTGGAAGGCCAGTCTCATCCATTACGGACAACTACAAGGTCGTCACGCAGAAGGTACGCTAACTCAAGTGGGAGTGGGAGACACTCGAACACCCACCCTATACAGTAGTCTTGAACTCTCTCATGAACTCGGTACCCTCCAAATGACCCTGAAGAGTCGACGCTTCCTGTTGGACGAGGATGTACAGCAGGCGATTACGGACTTCTTCACGCACCAGGACACTGTGTTTTTCCACACGGGGATCTTCAATCTGGTGCGTCGGTGGGATAAGTGCCTTAATGCTCACAGCGATTTTGCCTGTTTGGCATCCCGATTCAGGACTGTACGGCCATCGAACGGAAACTTTTTCATTGCCCCTTATAAATAGTGGTTTTCTGCCCCACCATACATGCTTAAGAGCATTTACACGCCCGAATACGCATGTCGCGCACGGGCGTCAACTAGAAATACCTGCATCAGGCCCTTCCGAAGGCCACACGCAATGAATCAAGCAATCAGTCACCGTCCTACTGCTCACTTTCATCCTTCCTATCCGATCTATTTTGATTATCTCTTGCTCCTTACGACGATGTTGGGTTTGTGAGATCTTGATAGTGTTGCATTTTCACTTCTTCGTGGCCTTTCCCTTATTTTTTGTTTCTTTACTGTTATGTTCATTATTCGAAGCGTCAGTCCTCTTCCTCTTCCACTTCCGATGAGGGTTGAGGGTGGCGTTCCAGACGCGACCAATGCCACTAGCAACCGCATAATCGGTAACCGTGCCGTACGCGACCGGTGTTGACAACCCAATTTTCATTGAATAAGCATATTTGATATCCATAATGTTAACGTTACACTAGCCAGCATCTGGAAGACGTGTGCCATTCCAAGACAGAAACTTCCTGGCACACTGGGAGGAAAACGCTGGATTTTTCATTGAGAAGCCTACATTCAGGAGAAGGGGCGCTTCCTTCTACTTGATATCATTGGACAAAACAATTAATATTTCTGAAACAATACCATTGATTTTCTTTAAATTTTACCATGTATAGTGCATTTACAGAGAATATGGTACTTTAATCCGTGAAGTGATTTCTTAATAATCTTACTTTAATATTTTATATCCTACTGGGTCGGAAACTTTACCTATGGTCCATTATCTCTGAGATAACCCGTGGTGGTGATCTCAATATTTTCTAGTTATGTCCTCAAGGTCTGGGGGTGTGGGGAGTAATCTGATCTAACAAGATTACATGTTCTTCTTCTTCTTTTTCTACCGCTTTCTCCCACACCTGTGGGGTCGTGGGTGCGAACTGTGTCACATATATATATATATATATATGATGATGTTGTTGTTGTTGTTGATGATGATGATGATGATGATGATGATGATGATGATGATGATTTGGCCCTGTTTTACGACCGGATGCCCTTCCTGACAACAACCTTATATGGAGGGATGTAATCACTATTGCGTATTTCTGTGGTGGTTGGTAATGCTGTGTGTTGTCTGAATATGAAGAGGAAAGTGTTGGGACAAACACAAACACCCCGTCCCAGGGCCAGAAGAATTAATCAAAGGCGATTAAAATCCCCGACCCGGCTGGTAATCGAACTCGGGATCCTCTGAACCGAAGGCCTCAACGCTGACCATTCAGCCAATGTCTACGAATATTATATACCTCTCAATATTATTTCAAAATATAAATACGTGTTGTGTAATATTATTTTGAGTTGAAACGTTTGAACGGACTACAATATTATTTTATAAAATTCAAATTGATGGAAAACCATGAAGAACTCATATAGGAAATGTCATGTTAATGGAACTGATACTTCCAGAGACAATGCACCTTTCGTACGAAGGAAATGTCAATTTTAGAAAAGCAGTCTTAAAGTAAAAGCGTGCCTCTACTGCTAGCATTTATTAATATCACACCGAACTTAGAGTATACATTTCAAAAACATACAGCATGAGAACTAATATACATATCAGCTAATAAACCAGTTGATTTTAATAGAGCTTTTAAAAATGACCATAAGTTACATCATATTTGATCTGGAACCTCCGACACCGATATTGATATTCTTAATTGGTGAAATATTAAAGTTAATTCCCTCACAGAGACTCTGTTTTGGATCTCGACAATATTAGATTTCCAATGTCTACATAGACATAAGTTTCTGTCTTCTAAAGACATCTCGTCTATCTCAATGTGGTTTCCCTTAAAACAAATGGTAAATACATCACACACACACACGTGCTTCCATAATAATGTTACAAGACCATTCACTCGATCTTTTGAATGACAATCGATGTAGAAATGAAAACCACACCTACTATCAAATGATTCATAATGAAGTTTTGTTTTACAAGTTACTAAATTAAAAAAATGAAGCTTTATTTATAGTTTTGGCGGATAATGCTCTATGGATCTTAATTTTATTTCAGAACGGAACATTTCCGCGATGAGGAATTTGCGGACATCAACAGAGAATTTCTACACCACGGACTGTACGTATTAAATCTTTATACCTCTTAATATTTAATCATGCCATAGTTGACTCTCTTAGAACCCTGCACTTCTAATAAGAGAAATGCGATTGTAAACGTTCAAACTAACATTATTATCATTACTAGGAATTATGGATATTACATGCAACTTACTTTTATACTTATGTGGCTGCTCACTAATTTAAAATGAAACAGAATTAAAATATTCGTGAAATAAAATAATCGTCGCACTATGTGCTATCACTGATATTGTTGATGGGCGCCAGTTACAAATAAATGTAACGTTAATAGAATGAGAATCTTGAAGATCTCTTAAGGTGTGAGGCAAAAAGCTTACTTTGACAGCATAACATATACTGTAGATTCTGGGAAAAAGACTTTGTCGTTTGGTTTCTCAATTAAAATTTGAGATTATCTGATCTACCATTGAAATAAAACAATTAATTGTTTTTGATACCAGAGAAAATATTATATAATTCAAATGGTGAGGTTTGCTGGGATAATATAGATGATAATATAAAATTCTGAAATTACAATTGAAAGAAACTCTAGGCATTAAATTTGAAATCCTCTTGAGCGGACATTTAAAAGTTGTACAATAAATTTATCCCTCACTGTTTCACTTGACTGTACCTTGAACACTTTGAGTGTTATTACGACGTATTCCTTTGAATTGGTATCAGCTGTAGGTATCTTAAACCCAATTTGGTGATGTGTCCTTTTAGTTTCACAAAGGAGATATAGCATGGCTGGAAATTATATTCACACTTCACAATCAACTTTACAAGTAATTCACTGATAATTGTTAGTCTGCATTAATACGACTCAAAATTCGGCTGTCACCGAACTGACACAAGAACTGGAGCGAACAGATACACGAAACACACTCCGAACATCTTTTTTGCTATTTTGCTTTACGTCGCACCGACACAGATATGTCTTACGGCGACGATGGGATAGGAAAGGCCTAGGAATTGGAAGGAAGCGGCCGTGGCCTTAATTAAGATACAGCCCCGGCATTTGCCTGGAGTGAAAATGGGAAACCATGGAAAACCATCTTCAGGGCTGCCGACAGTGGGGCTCGAACCCACTATCTCCCGATTACTCGATACTGGCCGCACTTAAGCGACTGCAGCTATCGAGCTCGGTACTCCGAACATTTAATCCATTTGGTCACTGACGACTCAGTATCCATGTCACTGCTCTATCTTCAACTGACTGACTGACTGACCAACTGTGTCCTCACTCTCCTAATGACTATCCATCGACCAAAGTTCCATCCAATTGACTGTTCACCATCCGTCTAACTGACCGACTCACTGAGAGTCCACTTCCATCTGACTACAACACTCCATCGCAAACCTCTCCATTCAACTGACTAGCCGCTATAGGATACTGCTGCTTATATGGACACTCGTCGTCACATGGTATAATACCCACGTCAGAGTTAAATCAGGCCATGGCATCACCCCCACCCAGCTCCTAAGTGTTACATATAGTGATGAAATAGCCTCAGGCATAGTAGGAACTTCCTAAATTATCTCACACTCTAAATGCATACAATGACAGAGCGATGACTCGACAGTTACTGTAACAGTATTACACCATATGATGTAATGTCTTAAAGTTCTTTCACAAAATATATCCTTATCTGATATTAGGCAGCGTTTTAATGCTAACATGCACACACATACATATACATAATAAATTAAATATAATAAAGCAAGCGATAATTAATTAATACATAGCGAAATCAGATTATAGAATCAAATAATAATAATTATAATAATAATACAAATAATGATAATAATAATACAGATAAAAGCTTGTAACGGGATTTGAACCATTACACTTAGGTAACCCTGTGGTTGACAAGTAAACTGTCCAACTTATAGACTAGGAACTGCGGGTATGGGTCCTGTTGAACTGATCTTCTCTTCAGGGGCGGAGAAATGGAGCCCTGGCATGTTAAAGATCTCTTAGTGGTTGCACTTAATGCCCGCATGACAAAATAATTTTATGAATCAGCCTTAGAAAAGTTTAATTTTTACAACTAGATGTCGGTGCAATCCAAATATCTAATATAGCAAGCAGGCTGCCAAACTGGTACCTCCTCAGAATGTCCAGTTCTCTGCTGCTGCGAACGAACCGTTCACATAAACTGCTGATTTCAAACTGCAGCTCTTATCTGTTTGTCGTTTGTTTACGGCAAGCTCAAGTTTACATAGCTCCTGTACCCGTCTGATTCGTTCTACAGATGTACTCTTGGTCTTATTCGATCTCATAGTAAGTCTAGTTTCCTCCTGAATGCGTTTTCCGTGATCTTTTACCCGTTTTAGTCATATATTTAGACATTTTTGTAAAGTAAGCCCAAATAGATCAATTTTCAGTCAAAAAACATTGAGACCGAGCTCGATAGCTGCAGTCGCTTAAGTGCGGCGAGTATCCAGTATTCGGGAGATAGTAGGTTCGAATCCCACTGTCGGCAGCCCTGAAAATGGTTTTCCGTGGTTTCCCATTTTCACACCAGGCTGTACCCTAATTAAGGCCACGGCCGCTTCCTTCCCACTCCTAGCCCTTTCCTGTCCCATCGTCGCCATAAGACCTATCTGTGTCGGTGCGACGTAAAGCAACGAGCAAAAACATTGAGTATGTTTTTTTTAAATTTACAGCCACATTTCAGTATTCTGGTGTTTCCTGATGGATCTCACCGAGACCAATCAAATTGCACCTCTTTCGTATCTGCGCACAGAGACTCCGTGGCTCAGGCAACAATGCGCCGGCCTCTCGCCGCTGGGCTCAAGGTTCAAATCTCGGTCACTCCACGTGAGATTTGTGCTGGAAAAAGCCGAGGCGAGGCGCGTTTTTCTCCGGGCACTCAGGTTTTTCCTGTCATCTTTCATTCCAGCAAAACTCTCCGATATCATTTCTATTTCGTCTGTCGGTCATTAATCATTGCCCAAGAGGAGTGCGACAGGCTTCGGCAGCCGGCACAGTTCCTATCCTCGCCGCTAGACGGGGGCTTCATTCATCCCATTCCTGCCCCGATGTAATGACTGGAAACAGGCTGTGGACTTCCATTCATTTCATTCAGTTTTCTTGAATTTTCCACGTGCTGTACAAATGTATACAAACAATATCCGATATGGAAAACCGTCTCGCTTCTACATTTAATATATAGACTGAATAATTAAACACATATTGGACACACAATAAGGTAGGCCAAACTTTCGGGACACATTACTCACACATAGAAGAAGAAAAAATTTCCATGTTACAACTCCTTTTCTACATAGCTCAGCAATCATGAGAAACACATAAGAACAGAACGAAACAGCATACCTCATGAACCTCTTTCTGACGTGAAATGTTAAAAACGCCCTCTTGGTTACGCCTGCTTAAGTTGTAATTTTTATGTTCACCGCCAGTGTTTTGTGTTCCATGCGTTGACATGTGACGCACGGCTTCTGAATAACAGATTCCGTGACAGATGGATTGTTCCGGACCTAAACATATTTGTGGAGGCATTTGCAACCTCTTGTGTATCGAACCCCGATGCATGATGCAGAGAATCTTCGTACCCGTATTATGGAAGGCTGCGAAACCATACGCAATACCAGTAGCGGTGCTAAGAAGCTCGCCCCCCCCATGGGCTCCTTGTTTCCTGATAAGGAAAGTTGCAAGTTTATTTCGAAGTACAGGTTGTTTTTGTTGTTACACTAATCAACAACGACGCAACGATGTATAATAATAATAATAATAATAATAATTTCATAATTTAGTTTTCAAATCCGAAAGAATTAAAATAGTACACTTGTATGGTACGAACACACACAAGACATGCATATTCCAATTATCGTAACCAAAACACGCTGACCGTCACAATATCAAGAAATAATCTCGTTAATGGGAACAAATAATTTTCAACTCAACCACCCATCTTAACCCTACTTAGCTACACTGACTGCCGAGAGTTATAAACAGGCTGGAATCCTCAAGTATTTAGAGTTTAGATGAGGAGGATGTCCTTGTTATCGTTTGGGGTTCTCAGAAGTGGCTAATTACTTCAAAAGCCTTGTTGATGGTTGTGAGTGGCAAGAAGGGATGGTTATTATTGGAACAGGTTGGGAAACCCACATTCTTTCAGAAATAACTACCGCGCCCCTATCGATGAAAGAAGCTCTGCACTACGACGGTCAAGTTTGGAATAACCCTCTGTAATACAAATAATACTGTGTTGTGTGCTATAGCTTTATCAACATGTAAAATCACTCTTCAGCTAATGAATCATGGCCCTCCTCAAAAGCCATGGGCCCCCACGCCCCCTGGCGTCTACGAGGTCCTTATCGCCCTCACTGCGCAATACTCCAGGAGTATCAGTACATCAATGCATCCGGCATATGATGCGACGATTGGTTGATACCTAACGGAGGGCATAATATAAAGCGGGGTTGTGATGCACAATATCATTATTAAAGTAAATAACTCTACTCACGCATTGCTCTTGCTCCTGCTTAGCTACACACACAGGTGGCTGGTCCATGGAGGGATTTTGTTTTACGTTCTCCTTCTATTGGTTTAACGTCGCACTAACACATCGAAAGTTGTCGCCAACACAATGAGTAAACGGCTTGTATTGGGAATGGAGCGGTTGTGGCCTCATCTAAGGTACACTGACTGACAGAGCAAATGCAACACCAAGAAGGAGTGGTTCGAAAGGGATGAAAGTTGGGGAAAAAACAGAGACGGCACGGACGAATAATTGATGTTTATTTCAAACCGATATGCAGGTTACACAATGCGCACGGCATCGACTCAGTAGGATGTAGGACCACCGCGAGCGGCGATGCACGCAGAAACACGTCCAGGTACAGAGTCAATAAGAGTGCGGATGGTGTCCTGAGGGATGGTTCTCCATTCTCTGTCAACCATTTGCCACAGTTGGTCGTCCGTACGAGGCTGGGGCAGAGTTTGCAAACGGCGTCCAATGAGATCCCACACGCGTTCGATTGGTGAGAGATCCGGAGAGTACGCTGGCCACGGAAGCATCTGTACACCTTGTAGAGCCTGTTGGGAGATGCGAGCAGTGTGTGGGCGGGAATTATCCTGCTGAAACAGAGCATTGGGCAGCCCCTGAAGGTACGGGAGTGCCACCGGCCGCAGCACATGCTGCACGTAGCGGTGGGCATTTAACGTGCCTTGAATACGCACTAGAGGTGACGTGGAATCATACGCAATAGCGCCCCAAACCATGATGCCGCGTTGTCTAGCGGTAGGGCGCTCCACAGTTACTGCCGGATTTGACCTTTCTCCATGCCGATGCCACACTCGTCTGCGGTGACTATCACTGACAGAACAGAAGCGTGACTCATCGGAGAACACGACGTTCCGCCATTCCCTCATCCAAGTCGCTCTAGCCCGGCACCATGCCAGGCGTGCACGTCTATGCTGTGGAGTCAATGGTAGTCGTCTGAGCGGACGCCGGGAGTGCAGGCCTCCTTCAACCAATCGACGGGAAATTGTTCTGGTCGATATTGGAACAGCCAGGGTGTCTTGCACATGCTGAAGAATGGCGGTTGACGTGGCGTGCGGGGCTGCCACCGCTTGGCGGCGGATGCGCCGATCCTCGCGTGCTGATGTCACTCGGGCTGCGCCTGGACCCCTCGCACGTGCCACATGTCCCTGCGCCAACCATCTTCGCCACAGGCGCTGCACCGTGGACACATCCCTATGGGTATCGGCTGCGATTTGACGAAGCGACCAACCTGCCTTTCTCAGCCCGATCACCATACCCCTCGTAAAGTCGTCTGTCTGCTGGAAATGCCTCCGTTGACGGTGGCCTGGCATTCTTAGCTATACACGTGTCCTGTGGCACACGACAACACGTTCTACAATGACTGTCGGCTGAGAAATCACGGTACGAAGTGGGCCATTCGCCAACGCCGTGTCCCATTTATCGTTCGCTACGTGCGCAGCGGCGCATTTCAATCATGAGCATACCTCAGTGACGTCAGTGTACCCTGCAATTGGCATAAAGTTCTGACCACTCCTTCTTGGTGTTGCATTTGCTCTGTCAGTCAGTGTATATCCACAGCATTTTTCTGGAGTGAAAATGGGAACCACGGAAACCCAACTTCAGGGCTGCTGACGATGGGATTCGAACCCACCATATCGCGAAAGCAAATTCGTGACCCGAATCGCACAGCCAACTCACTTGGTCCGTATATACATTCTTCGACGGATTTCAGTCCTTCAGTCTTACATGTTTTAATTTCAGTCAAATTTCAGCAGTTTCATGTTTTACTGCCATATCGGAAATAGCCGTGTATTCACTCTTTATTTCTGTCTTTCTTGCTTAATCTGTTTACCCTCCAGGGTTGGCTTTTCCCCCGGAATCAGTGAAGGATCCTACCTCTACCGCCTCAAGGGTACTGTCCTGGAGCGTGAGACATTGGGTCGTGGATACAACTGGGGAGGATAACCTCGCTCAGGCGGCCTCAGCTGCTATGCTGAACAGGGGCCTGGGTGGGGGATGGGAAGTTTGGAAGGGATAAACAAGGAAGACGGAAGGAAGTGGCTGTGGCCTTAAGTTAGGTACCATCGCGGCATTTGCCTGGAAGATAAGTGGGAAAGCACTTCCAGGATGGCTGAGGTGGGAATCGAACCCACCTCTACACAGTTGACCTCCCGAGGCCGAGTGGACCCCGTTCCAGCCCTCGTACCACTTTTTAAATTTCGTGGCCTCCGGGGGTGGCAGCTAATCACACTAACCACTACACCACAGAGGCGGACTATTCACTCTTTATTGCTAACTAAAATATTTCCGAAAACACTTCCAGAAGCTTTAATATCAATGTCTTGTCTCCTTTTAAATCTGTCCGTTCACTTTGTATATAACTCAGCAAATGTTTTGTATTCCACAATGAATGGATCACAAACCCAGTCGAAATCTTGAACGGTTGTGGCTACTCTGACCACTACTCTTATAATTTCATATCTTCCACACAATATAAATAACATTTGTTTGAGCGCCAGTTGCTTTTTTAAGAAAAACAACAAAATTCGGTAGAGCATACCTCTTATATCAATTATCTCAAGGCGTGAGGTGATAAACTCACATATTTGGCAATATACAGGGATATGGATCAGGAAAATATTAAATTACTATTGCATTTCCACAATTGAGGATTGTACATGGAACTGGAATCACTTATTATAATTAAAATAAAACTGAGTTTATGACTATAATTTACGTCACAATGAACAATCATTTACGTCTTTTAATTTAACAAAAGAAATATATCGTGAGATTTGCGGTACAAAGAAAAGGAAAATTTAATCTAAACAAAAAAAGTTATCGGCATGAACTTGAAGTGAGATGTGATATCGCCGCTGAGTACACTCTTCTTCATGTTATGAATGCATAACATGTCTGATGCTTTAATTACCTGTTGTCTGCATACACCGCTGTTGAACTTGAAATTCTTGGGGAAAACCTGTGAGCTGAAGTCGGGAGCCGTCTGCTGTTCTGCCGTCTTCTTATATAACAAGTAGTTGGCCTACATACCATGTACGCGTGTAGGGAGCTCCAATGTAATTACGTCCACTCAATATATTATAAGAGATTTGAAAATATTATGGAGACATCTTGTGAAGTCCATCCTCACAAGAAGATGATGTTTCTTTATCAGCATAGTACCCGTCTCTGCTCGGATACAAGCACCACTTGTAGACCTCCTCGATTATTACCGGACCTCTTGAAAATACAACTCTTAGCTCTGACCATCACACTAAGACCACTTCTTCCACTTCATACATCTGACTCTTACAGATGATCTGCACGATATCCACTGCTTATGAACTGAGTCCTATCAACTGAATAGATATGATGAACTGAGTACTATCAACTGATTGATATCATCTGAATACCTCTCACTACCGTTGCCTCGACTTATATCACCTCGCGATGACGACTCATCTCCCCACTCACTGTTCATCCCTTCCACTTCCACATACAGTAGCTGGCGAATACTGACACTTGGTCGCAATCACGTGTCCACGCACTGATGTCATCAGTCATGTGTCGTCTAAGCGTACCTAAGCGGTTTGAGAATGACTATGCCGAATGCGTCACCGGGAAAACTCCTTGCACAGTTAAACATAGCCTCGATTGCAAAATACTATGCCAGCTCATCTAGCCAAAGTTACAAGCCACAGCATGACAATATGAAACCAACAAATCTCACTTACTACAATACAGAATAATTACAAACATATTCACTTATCCTATGATTAAATACAATAATATACGCGATACCTAATTATTACAGTCTAAATGATGAGAAACAGAATATATAAAATCTAATGAATCAGGTTAATAATAATAATAATAATAATAATAATAATAATAATAATAATAATAATAAATACAGAATGGAATCTGTAACCCTGTTGTACGGTTACAGAACGCCTCCCTCATGAAATAATCGATTAAATGAATCGATTGATTCATGAAATATCTACACAATCACCTGAAATCGAGTACACCATAGATACATGTAAAAAAAATGCCCTTTACAAATTTGGTACATAGTATCATCCATCTGGATGTTCGTTGTTACACATATAAAACATTGATCAATTATCAATTTCACTTTGATTATACAGCATTATTTACATACAGATTACATTTCTTTCTCACTTCTGTCGTTTCAAACGTTCATTGAGTGTTCAAAAGTAATACTCGAAGACATATCATTATATACACTGTCTCCAAGCACTGGAGTTTATTGCACTGCCATGCTTCACTTATTATCACAACACACGCTAATTTCACTGAAGTCCTGTTCGCAATGCCAGCTTCATAAAATATGGTGAATTAACATAATAATGAAAATTAATCAACAAACTCACATGATATATTTCTTAAGATTTCTTATATTGTATGTTCCTACGATATTTCCTTCCTTGTCTTCTAATGAATAAGCACATTTCCCAATCCGTTTCACTACGGTGAAGTATCCCTGATATAACAAGAAAAACTTAGAAAATTGACCAGCTTCTGCTGATGACGGGAATGGCACTCTGAGTAAAACCTTGTCACCAAGTTCAAATTCCTCCAATATAGTCTTACAAAAATTATCATGTACAAACTTACCGTGTTATCCTTCTTAGGTATAATAACAAGTGGATTTAAATTAGGACTACATGATGGTTCAATTATATTATAATCTAGCATAATGTCAATCTGCTCTTCAACAGCGCTAGCGTATTTTAACGGAATGGGATATTTCGGTCCTACAAAAGTTGAGTTATCAATAACATTAAATTTGTGTTCGTAAAGATGTGTTCTACCAGGCCGATCGCTAAAAACATCACTATGTGATATCAATAATTCACACAATTCGTCCTTCTGACTTTCCGCTAAATTACATTTCTCCACTGTCTCATACAATTCATCTCTAGAATCTCTCTGTATGGACACATGGCAGACATCAATATTTTTCCTAATATTAGGAATTTCACAAGATCCTTCCGTACTAGAACACACTTTATTCGCACTAATTTCTGACAAAACATCATATGGTAAACTGACTTCCCTGCTACTCTTTCCCCAAATAAGATTGACATTACACAGATCAAAATTTAATTTAGCCTTGTGACACGTTAACCAGTCGGTACCTAAAATAACGGCATAAACTAAATTAGGCACAACTAAGCATGGTTGGAAAATACATTCTCCACTTATGTTAATGGGGACAGCTATTTGTTTATTCACTCTTTGAGACTTGTTTCCAACAGCTGTTACGATGAACGTATTCCTCACTGGAATTTCCGCTACCTCATACTTCTCTCTCAAAACTTCCTCATACAGCTTGGAATTTACACATGACTTCTCACTACCAGAGTCCAACAAAATCTTAACTTTTCTGCCCCATATCAGCAGTTCAATCGTCGGTGTAACAGTAACACTACTTAAATTATCCTCATTACATAATATAAGATCACTTAACAAATCTTGCCTTATATCTAAATTTAAATTACACTTATAAAATTTATTGTCTACGATTAAGTCGTCACTTAAAACATTTGAATTATTGCTACTTAGGTCACAATCATGTTCACTTACAACTATAGGCTGGTCGACATTAACATACTTATCTACCTTATACGTGAACTCACCATTTACGGACTGTCTCAGTGACCTGTTTATACAGTCCGTTGCTCGTTTAAAGTACTTGGTTCGGTTACGACTTGTTGGTTACACACCTCAGTCGGCCTCCCCTGTTGCCTATTTCCTCTAGCGTCATTATTATTATTATTATTATGGCCTGTATTCTCTCGCCTCCCAGCTTCTGGTTGATTACCATAATCACGCCTCCCAGCCCTGAAATTTTCCGAACTATTTTGATAATTTCTCTCCCTGTGGAAATTATTATTAGGTCTCTCCTGATATTCTCTTCTGTAGTTACGATTATTCATAGTCCTGTCCTGATTATTAGATTGGTTACCCTTTCCTTCTACATTCCTATTAGGTGTCCTACTATTATTCAAGCTACTACTTAAAGCATCAAAACTTTCCAACAAAATCTCCATTTCCTTAATAGTCTCCACTCTTTGCATACAAACAGCTTCTCTTATTCTATCGGGATAGTGCTTAGCCATAAGTCTAACTATATCAGCCTCAGGTCCAATACATTCTAAATTTCTCCACACCAAAACATGAGCCAAAAAGTATTCAGTCATTCTAACACCCTCGTTAGAATTATACCTGCCAAACATTACTCTCTCTCTCTCTCTACTCTGAACACCTTCACTCCAAAATTTAGCCATGAATTTCTCCTTAAATTCAGTTAGACTAGACATCGAGCTTTTATATACTTGAAACCAAGACTTAGTCTCTCCTACGAAAGCATTAGATAAGATCTCCAATACAGTTTCCCAGCTAATAATATTGTCTCTTAATTGAACAGCAAATTTCTTCTCTACTACTCTCATAAATTCCATCGGGTTAAATTCTTTCCCAGAAAACTTAGGTAAGTCATGATCTCTAGTGATTAAACCATTATTTACAATTATTTCACGTACATTTCTACTATCACGCACTTCTTGCTGGAGTACTCTCTGGCAACTCAGAAATTTTTCTTCCACTGTTTCCTCAGTCTTTTCTTGAATTTTTCTTAATTCCTCCAACTTTTTTCCCGATTCTCTCACCTTCTGTGATAATGATTTCTGCTCACTCCCTAGATCACCTACTTCTCCAAGTTTTCTTTCCACCTGTTCTACCCTACTAATACATTTCCTAGTTTCTTGCCCCACTGTATTGGTTATCTTTTCAAACCTTTCTTCTACTAACTCATTGATTTCTCCTTTATTGGACTCGATCTTGGCGCCTAATTCATCAATCTGTTTGATGCATGTCTCACTAATTTGCTCTATTTCCGTATGGAGATTGCTCCGACCCAATTCCATCTCAGCTCTGATGTCACTACACTCCCTATTTACCTTACTTTCTAAATTATTAATTTGCTTACTTATTTCTAACACCTTATGATCTATCTTATTACTAACATCATCAATCTTCTTATTAATACTATTTATGACCTTACTCTGAGCTTCAATTTCCCCCCTCATAATATTATTCTGAGATTCAATTTTCTCACTCATAATATTATTTTGAGATTCAATTTTCTCACTAATGACCGCTTCAATTTTCTCACTCATAATATTATTCTGAGATTCAATTTTCTCACTCATAATATTATTCTGAGATTCAATTTTCTCACTCATAATATTACTCTGAGATTCAATTTTCTTACTCATAATATTACTCTGAGATTCAATTTTCTCACTAATGATATTATTCTGCTCAGTCATTTTGGACATCAGCAAATTAAATAAACCCAGGTCAATCACCCCTTTACTTTGATCTTGCGTGACAGCGTTTTCCTCAGTTTCTACTATTTTCTGACTTTCAGCAGGTCCTACCTTACTCACCAACTTCCTATTTATGTTACCACCTTGGATTTCCTTGGACACAATAACCTCAGCCTCATCACCTGACTGCATATTGCTATCCTTGTCCATCTTCGGTTTCCTACTAATTTTTCGCGATCTCAAAGCTATTTCCCCTTGCAATTCCTCTGACATTACCCCTTAAATACAAACTTCAACAAAATGACCTTCCTAACATTACTCGGTGAATTTAACATGTGCGTACTCATTAAAAGAACTGATCCATGTATATTGCCATTCAGAAACACTTCTTCTGAACCTTTCGAGTCCCACGTTGCTGGCGACACGTTGTGGCTACTCTGACCACTACTCTTATAATTTCATATCTTCCACACAATATAAATAACATTTGTTTGAGCGCCAGTTGCTTTTTTAAGAAAAACAACAAAATTCGGTAGAGCATACCTCTTATATCAATTATCTCAAGGCGTGAGGTGATAAACTCACATATTTGGCAATATACAGGGATATGGATCAGGAAAATATTAAATTACTATTGCATTTCCACAATTGAGGATTGTACATGGAACTGGAATCACTTATTATAATTAAAATAAAACTGAGTTTATGACTATAATTTACGTCACAATGAACAATCATTTACGTCTTTTAATTTAACAAAAGAAATATATCGTGAGATTTGCGGTACAAAGAAAAGGAAAATTTAATCTAAACAAAAAAAGTTATCGGCATGAACTTGAAGTGAGATGTGATATCGCCGCTGAGTACACTCTTCTTCATGTTATGAATGCATAACATGTCTGATGCTTTAATTACCTGTTGTCTGCATACACCGCTGTTGAACTTGAAATTCTTGGGGAAAACCTGTGAGCTGAAGTCGGGAGCCGTCTGCTGTTCTGCCGTCTTCTTATATAACAAGTAGTTGGCCTACATACCATGTACGCGTGTAGGGAGCTCCAATGTAATTACGTCCACTCAATATATTATAAGAGATTTGAAAATATTATGGAGACATCTTGTGAAGTCCATCCTCACAAGAAGATGATGTTTCTTTATCAGCATAGTACCCGTCTCTGCTCGGATACAAGCACCACTTGTAGACCTCCTCGATTATTACCGGACCTCTTGAAAACACAACTCTTAGCTCTGACCATCACACTAAGACCACTTCTTCCACTTCATACATCTGACTCTTACAGATGATCTGCACGATATCCACTGCTTATGAACTGAGTCCTATCAACTGAATAGATATGATGAACTGAGTACTATCAACTGATTGATATCATCTGAATACCTCTCACTACCGTTGCCTCGACTTATATCACCTCGCGATGACGACTCATCTCCCCACTCACTGTTCATCCCTTCCACTTCCACATACAGTAGCTGGCGAATACTGACACTTGGTCGCAATCACGTGTCCACGCACTGATGTCATCAGTCATGTGTCGTCTAAGCGTACCTAAGCGGTTTGAGAATGACTATGCCGAATGCGTCACCGGGAAAACTCCTTGCACAGTTAAACATAGCCTCGATTGCAAAATACTATGCCAGCTCATCTAGCCAAAGTTACAAGCCACAGCATGACAATATGAAACCAACAAATCTCACTTACTACAATACAGAATAATTACAAACATATTCACTTATCCTATGATTAAATACAATAATATACGCGATACCTAATTATTACAGTCTAAATGATGAGAAACAGAATATATAAAATCTAATGAATCAGGTTAATAATAATAATAATAATAATAATAATAATAATAATAATAATAAATACAGAATGGAATCTGTAACCCTGTTGTACGGTTACACGGTCTCTGCAAGGAAAATCTCGAACTTCAACTGAAAGATTACTCAGATATATTCAGTTAAGTCCTGTAACCGTACGTATGTACGATCCCCGAGTTTTTAGGTTAGGAAATTTTCGTATATAGTTTGTTAGGTTAAAATCGTGTAATTTTGTTTATTTACCATGTAAAAACGTAATATTATAAGAAGAATGTATAGTTAGGGAATATTGCATATGTTCATCATTATATTTTGTATAAATTTCCGTTTGGGTAAGAGTCTGTAAATATGGCCTAGCCGTAAGGATTGTGCAACCGGGAAAACTGCTTCTATATCGGGAAGGACGGTTGAAGTCAGTTGGATGTGTTGCAACAGGTGGCTTGAAAACACGGGGTACGGCAGGTTGTATCGGTTGAAGAATTGGAGTGAATCAATGTGGACATACATGAGTGGACGGTCTATGTCACATCATATACTCGATAGCCAATGCGAGGGCTTTGTTTTGAGCGAGGTTTGTGTTGACAGAGTGACGCGGGAAGAAGTGCCGGTGTGAGCGTTGCTACCACTAAACTTTTCAGGACGCGATTACCACGTGTAGCAAGGATATATAAGTGGGTACGCGTGTGCGGCGAGGCATTCTGATTCTGATTCTGATTCTGATTCTCATTGTGTTTCTGACTCTGATGCTGATACTGTGTGTTTCTCATTTGTACTGGTCTGCGGGAGCGACGTATTTGCGCAGTTTGCTATACGATCTGCTATTGTACGTGAGTATCTGTTACGGAGTGATCATGGTATAATCTTAACAACTTACCGGCTTTGCAGTGGACTTTCTGAAAAAGAAAGTGTTTGTTTGGAACTTGTCTCCCGAGTATGCAGCTTCAGTTGATGAAGAATTTTGCTATTTGCTTGCCTCTGGAGATGTAACACTTTCTGTCCAGCCAGCAATTGGAAAGAATTCAAGACGTCGACGAAGAAGTGTAAATAAGGTTAGGGATGCTCGTCTTAAGAAGGTTGCATCCATATGTAGAGAAATAGTCGTCGTACTTTTCTCTACCAGATTAGAATTCACGGTAACAGTGGAGTGCGAAGGGGCTCTTACCTGGAGGTATGTTAAAAGTATAATGATGTTCTATGTTTATTGAAGATCTTAATGATGTGTAATTTGCCTTTGTAAGACGGCAAACGAGTAAATCTCGTGAAGAGATGATTTTGTTGGGTGGTATTGTGTATATTAGCTCTATGTAAACGGCCAGCACTAAGTGGGTTGCATTAGTGTTGATTTTGTTGGTGTTTGTCACATATTAGTTATTATTCGATGTTCTATGTTTATTGAAGATTTTAATGATGTGTAATTTGCCTTTGTAAGACGGCAAACGGGTAAATCTCGTGAAGGGATGATTTTGTTGGGTGGTATTGTGTATATTAGCTCTATGTAAACAGCAAGCACTAAGTGGGTTGCATAAGTGTTTATTTTGTTGGTGTTTGTCACATATTAGTTCTTATTCTGGGAGTAAAGTCATAGAATCAAACTTTAAGTGAGTCTTTTGTCAGTGGAGTGAGGCTGAACCTGGCATGTTACCCAAATTTAATTTCAGGGGTTATATAGCAAACAGGTAAGGTTACAAAGCAAGTCTGGAGCCTCGTCAGCCTGATGACCGTCGCCTTGAGAGAGAGAGTGGCTCGTTGCTCTACACAATTAAATATTCCTGCAATTGTTTTGCAGGTGGCGCCCATTATCCTTGTTATTTTCACTTAGTTGAGTCAACGTTTATCTGTTCAGTATTTCAATAAATTGCAGAAGTTGCAATTGGCGCCGCCAACGTGAGGCAGAATGATATCCAGACTTGCTATATGACCTTGGTATGCACATTTGGTCCAGTGTTTTAGTGGGCTTGTGTCAGGAGTTATGTATCGGTGTCGTCATGTTTGGAGTGCTATGTTTATCAGTGGAGCATGAATATTAGTGAGAATAATAGTAATCCTATAAATTTGAGAAGTGTAGTGCATAAAGGAAGCATGTCTGTTAATGATCAGGAGAGCAGCTCTGACACAAGCATACAAAGTTTTGATGAAAGTAGTTGTCTGAGTGAAAATATGTCTATGGAAAAAGTGTATGGAATTGTAATGGGGGGTGAAGGGGAAGTTAGTGAGCAAAATCAAAGTAACATGGGGGGTAATAATGAGTTTATGAAGTTAGTATTAGAGCAGTTGGCTAAATTAAGTGATCAAGCGGATAATTTGAGTAGTAAAATTAGTAATCAGGGGAAGGAATTAAGTGATAAAATTGAGAGTCAACAGAAGGAGTTGCATAGTTTTGGCAAGATGCTTACAGAGAAAATGGAAGAGAAATTTTCAAGCATTAACAGAGAACTGCAGAGTGTTAAGGTTAATACAGAAAGGAGGTTTGAACTGGTGGAAGAGAAGTTTATGAAGGTGGATGAGATTAAAATGAGGCAGGATGTTATAGAGAGTAAAGTTGAAGGCCAAATCACTCGATTCCAAAACCAACATGTTCAGATGGAGAAGGACAAAAGTGAACTTAGATCTATTCTTGAGGAGAAAGTGGAGAGCGTGAAGTCTAGTGTGACAGAAAAATTCGAGGAATGAGAATTAATGTGGACCCTAGAATTAAGGAAACAAAAGAGAAAACTGAAAAGTTAGAGTGGGAATTTACTAATTTAAAGTCGAAGGGGTTAAACATGATTGAGGTAGCACAGCAGATTGAGGTGGTCAAGGAAGTAGAGTTACCACGGTTCAATAATAGGCAATTAGGTCCTATGGAATTTCTCAAGGTAGTTAAACAAAGATTTGGGAAAGGGCTGTCAGATGGTATCACCCAGTGGGATACCGTAGAGGTTAAGATTTCTGAGGCTCTTATGGGGGAGGCTAAACTCTGGTATGATGTATACAGGGAAACGATTACTTGCTTGAGTGAATTTGAGGTAGCCTTTAAGGCCAAATTTTGGAACAATAGTATTCAAGGGAAAGCTAAAGACAAAATTAATTTTGGCAGATATAGGACTCAGGGAGGGGGTAGCATGACTCAGTACTTCTTGGAGCATGTGTTACTAAATCAGAGCCTGAACTTAAATTCATCAGAACAGGATATAGTGAGAAGGATGTTGGGACATTTTTCTGAAGAGGTTCAGTTGGCAGCATGCATGCAGAGAATTGAAACTATTAAGGACATGGAACAGCTGTTAGAGAGGTTCGATTCCTTAAGTTCTGCTAGGAATAGTGACAGTCATTCCAATATCCGCCAGAATGGTGGACAGAGACAGAATGGTCCAGGAGAGTACCATCGGTACCCTGACCAAAACAATCGAGGTGGCAACCACAGAGGGCAAGACCCAGGGAGGAATAACCGTGGTTATGGCAGAGGTTCTGAGTCCCGCAGATATGTGGAAAATCGGGACAGGGATGAACAAGGATCGAATGGGAATCATAATCCAAATCAAGATGATCAGCCACCAAGAAGAAATTTAAACGCTTAAGGGGCGGGTGAGATAGGTCAGGCGACTTGTCCCTAAATGAAGATGCTGTTGTAACATGTGCTATGAAGGAAATTAACTATCAAATAGATGTTCAAGAGGATCTGATTAATGACCACATTGCTGACAAGGGTAATTTAAGTAACATGCCCATTAATCCTATTATTGAATTCTTTATTGTAGGGAGGGAAGGTGATGATTTGAGGGATTTTGGGGGTAAGGAGTGTGAAGAAAAGGAGGAGGATTTGTCGGAGGACCTACTATGTGCTAAAATTGATGGTGATAACACTGTGGTAATTGATGCTCTTTGGGAAGTTGCAGAAAAAGAAAAGGAAGTTAGTTGTAAAGGTGATGAAGATTATTTTGTGGAGGAGGATTCTTTGAGGAAGACATATCATGTTGTAGAGGATGGTGTAATTGAGGAGATTAATGTTACGTCGATAATGTTTCAAAGTAGTGATGATTTTGAGATTAATGAAACTTCCGTTAAGAGGGTCAAGAGCAACAGTGTTGATGGCATGAATGATGTGCGAGTGGGAACAGCGATGGAAGTGGGAGAATTTAGTAGTAATGGTCGGGATCTCGAGTTCAGTGATAGTAGTGATTTCAGGAAGAGAGAGAGTGTGAGTGAAGGAAAGTGTGAGAAGGGTTGTGTGAATGAGATTGAGGTGATTGAAGCTGGTATGTCCGATAAGGATGAGTGGAGGAAAACTGTCGATGCTGTGGGTGAAATTTTTTGTGAAGTGGAGGTTAGGTCACATTTTGTGCATAATGAGAATCATAAGAGTGGTTGTGAATATTATGGGGATTCAGGATTTGAAGATTTTATGAGGAGTAATTGTGTTGGAAAGCTTTTTGGTATTGGGAGAAAGTTCAAAGAAATTGAGAGTGATAATGTGTATGAGAGAACAGGAGGTCGATTCAAACGTATGTTGAGTGGAATATCTGATGCTGAAGATCGTACGAATGATTTCATTGAAGTGTGGAAGAGTATTGATGAAAGAGGTGCGATTGTGGTGTGTTTTCAGAACAGGAGGGATGTTTTGATTGTGAAATGTATATGTGTTCCGAATGAAAGTCTGTGTAAGTTGTGTATGAAAGAATGGGAAGAGAGTTTTTGTGTGAGATTGGCAACCAGGGTAAACCTACCCTCAGCAGAAGTGGTATCTTCAATGGTGATTGATTTAGCGAGGCAGAATTTAAGGAAGTCAGCTGATAGGAGAATGATGCAGCAGGGGAGGCATCATGGAGATAGTTTTGAAGTAGGGGAGGAGGTGTTACTAAAGGTTCCACACATTTCATCTGCAGACAACAAAGAAATTCATAAGTTTTTTCAATTGTATTAGGGACCTTACACAGTAGGTAAGAAAGTTGGCAAATGTGCTTATCACCTGTTGAATAACAAAGGTGACATGATTGGTACACACAATATTCACAATCTTAAGAGGTATGTAAGGTGAAGTATTGTAAGTTCAGATGTTTTGTGTATGTTAAGAAGAATATGTGAATTTTCTTTAAATCCTGAGTGACTTTGACAGGCTGTGTAGGCTGCTGTACTGAAAAGACTGTGATTTGCTCAGATGTATTGTATATAATCTTCACAAATCAAGGGGAGGTATTGTAACCGTACGTATGTACGATCCCCGAGTTTTTAGGTTAGGAAATTTTCGTATATAGTTTGTTAGGTTAAAATCGTGTAATTTTGTTTATTTACCATGTAAAAACGTAATATTATAAGAAGAATGTATAGTTAGGGAATATTGCATATGTTCATCATTATATTTTGTATAAATTTCCGTTTGGGTAAGAGTCTGTAAATATGGCCTAGCCGTAAGGATTGTGCAACCGGGAAAACTGCTTCTATATCGGGAAGGACGGTTGAAGTCAGTTGGATGTGTTGCAACAGGTGGCTTGAAAACACGGGGTACGGCAGGTTGTATCGGTTGAAGAATTGGAGTGAATCAATGTGGACATACATGAGTGGACGGTCTATGTCACATCATATACTCGATAGCCAATGCGAGGGCTTTGTTTTGAGCGAGGTTTGTGTTGACAGAGTGACGCGGGAAGAAGTGCCGGTGTGAGCGTTGCTACCACTAAACTTTTCAGGACGCGATTACCACGTGTAGCAAGGATATATAAGTGGGTACGCGTGTGCGGCGAGGCATTCTGATTCTGATTCTGATTCTGATTCTCATTGTGTTTCTGACTCTGATGCTGATACTGTGTGTTTCTCATTTGTACTGGTCTGCGGGAGCGACGTATTTGCGCAGTTTGCTATACGATCTGCTATTGTACGTGAGTATCTGTTACGGAGTGATCATGGTATAATCTCAACAACTTACCGGCTTTGCAGTGGACTTTCTGAAAAAGAAAGTGTTTGTTTGGAACTTGTCTCCCGAGTATGCAGCTTCAGTTGATGAAGAATTTTGCTATTTGCTTGCCTCTGGAGATGTAACACTTTCTGTCCAGCCAGCAATTGGAAAGAATTCAAGACGTCGACGAAGAAGTGTAAATAAGGTTAGGGATGCTCGTCTTAAGAAGGTTGCATCCATATGTAGAGAAATAGTCGTCGTACTTTTCTCTACCAGATTAGAATTCACGGTAACAGTGGAGTGCGAAGGGGCTCTTACCTGGAGGTATGTTAAAAGTATAATGATGTTCTATGTTTATTGAAGATCTTAATGATGTGTAATTTGCCTTTGTAAGACGGCAAACGAGTAAATCTCGTGAAGAGATGATTTTGTTGGGTGGTATTGTGTATATTAGCTCTATGTAAACGGCCAGCACTAAGTGGGTTGCATTAGTGTTGATTTTGTTGGTGTTTGTCACATATTAGTTATTATTCGATGTTCTATGTTTATTGAAGATTTTAATGATGTGTAATTTGCCTTTGTAAGACGGCAAACGGGTAAATCTCGTGAAGGGATGATTTTGTTGGGTGGTATTGTGTATATTAGCTCTATGTAAACAGCAAGCACTAAGTGGGTTGCATAAGTGTTTATTTTGTTGGTGTTTGTCACATATTAGTTCTTATTCGATGTTCTATGTTTATTGAAGATTTTAATGATGTGTAATTTGCCTTTGTAAGACGGCAAACGAGTAAATCTCGTGAAGAGATGATTTTGTTGGGTGGTATTGTGTATATTAGCTCTATGTAAACAGCAAGCACTAAGTGGGTTGCATAAGTGTTTATTTTTTGGTGTTTGTCACATATTAGTTCTTATTCTGGGAGTAAAGTCATAGAATCAAACTTTAAGTGAGTCTTTTGTCAGTGGAGTGAGGCTGAACCTGGCATGTTACCCAAATTTAATTTCAGGGGTTATATAGCAAACAGGTAAGGTTACAAAGCAAGTCTGGAGCCTCGTCAGCCTGATGACCGTCGCCTTGAGAGAGAGAGTGGCTCGTTGCTCTACACAATTAAATATTCCTGCAATTGTTTTGCAGGTGGCGCCCATTATCCTTGTTATTTTCACTTAGTTGAGTCAACGTTTATCTGTTCAGTATTTCAATAAATTGCAGTAGTTACAGTCCTTCAACATTATTACCGTCAGCAGGTTGCTATGTAGTAGGAATAGGCTAATCTCAATTCTTCGCTTTTACCAATTAAACTTATTCACAAATCCTTAAATATTATCCATACTGGTCAAAATATTTTCGTTCCTACGTTGTATTTTTTGTAGTGTGTTCTAATCCCATCTCCTAGTATGAAATTTTAAAAGGTCGCCCGTTTAGGGACCGCGAATTGATAATGTTTCCGACTTTTTCTCTTACGTCTAGCACAGTTTTCAGAGGCGAAGACTTAGCAACAATGGCTTCGCAGTGAATGAGATAACGATCGCTTCGTAATTTGGGATCAACTGCGCGTACTTTAATCACAAATCCTTTCACTCGGCCTGCTATAGAAGCGGCTCCATATGAGCAAACACTAACGCAATCCTTAAATTTTACCGTACGATTTAGTTCCATGGAATGCGTCACGTAAACATGAGTTTGTATTGGGGAGATGATGAGCTCGAATCACTTCATCGACAGCCTTAAAGATGGCTTTCCGTGGTTACCCATTTTCACACGAGGCAAATGCTGGACCTATACCTATCCTACCCCGTCGCCACCGAAAACCTACTTGAGTTAATTCGACGTTTAACCACTGGTAAAAATCCTTCCCTTTCTATTTATTACGGAGTATATATTAATCAATTGCATGGAATACTTCTTCACCGTGCCTTTGCTGGCAGGACCTAGTGTTTACACTACACTATGTCTTCTGGTATGGGCTAGAGCAATTTTGTTACTTTCATAGATCTGTCTCTGTCTTATCCTTGGCTTTGACAATATGGAAGTGACTGAGCTATGAGCGATGCTAGTAATGCCAATCCTCATGCAGCCAGTCCCTGCTATGAATGGTGTGAAAAAGTTGCTCATAGGGTCGGTTGGTGTATGCATTTCAGTGGGCTTGGCAGACTGATATGTAATAGCAACTCTGGCTCGGTGAGGAAAACAACGGGAATCTACCTCACTCCTCATTTCCCTAGTACGCCTCTTCAGTGATGCCTAGGCCATCTATGACAGCTGATGGCAGAGCTGTTGAGGATCCCACTCGCGACATCGCTGACGGACTGAACATACATACACTTCTTCACCAGTGGCTCGCTTGGGTATGAAAACTAAGAAATAAATTGCGGTCGTGAAAATTGAATATACGTCAAATAAATTGCAGTTACATCCCCATCAATGTACCGAATCTAGGAAAGACGTCGTGCGTGACCTCTAACATCGGTAGACGTGTAGGTCTGAAGTGACAACTTCGACAGATGCTTACTATTTCCTTCATACGTCTTCGATGCTACTGGGCATGAAACGGCTGATTACGTCACAGAGAGATAAGAGAGAGAGAGAGAGAGAGATTTTTTAACAGCTTCTAACCCAGGACTATTTCTATCATTTCTTTACACGTAAGTATTAACGTTTCAGTTATTGCGTCTGTGTTTCTTTTGTTTGTCGCTAAATTAAGGCCACGGCCGCTTCCTTTCCACTCCTAGGCCTTTCCTATCCCATCGTCGCCATAAGACCTATCTGTGCCGGTGCGAAGTAAAGCAAATTGCAAAAAAATGTTTTGTGTCCTTTACGAAAAGTTCGACTACCGTACACTAACTCCGAAACACGCACCGACGCAGCCATAAACATTCCTTGCATTTTGTTTGGTCCAACAACCGTTGAAAATAATTAACATCTTTTTCAATAGTGAGGAATGTTTTCTTGACAAATGTCGTTTCATTTTACTCGGACACACAACAACATTACTCAGTTTTGCACCACCTACTCGGAATTGTGGCATGTTTTGCCACCAAACCAAAAATGCCCGTAAGATAAATAATAACCACCATACCAATGGTGCATTACTCTATGTTTTCTTTTTTCAGACTCAATGGTTTCACTACTTGCTCTCGGGGGCGGAACACTCCGTAAAAGGAACTTGTCCATCTTGAAGAAATGAAATAGTTTAGCAGTAATAGAAAATAGTAAGATTGACTAGGAATCACAATTTCCGGGCTACATCAGAACACAGTTTTGATATTACTGACATAATTATAAGATGCCACATTCTTCAGAGGGATAAGGACTAACATATTTAGACAAGCCTAATTTTAATAATGGTTAGATGTCTCGGCGCAGAATAATTCATAAAGTTACGGAAGAATTGACAAATAAGGAAAGATATCAAAACAACGTAATAAAATAATAAAAGGCAAGGAGTGTTTTAATAATCCCGACAATTTTAGGAAAAAGCACTTACACAAAGCATATGTCATATTTATCAAAGGAACCGTATAGCAACAGAAGCGAGAAATACGAGTATACACAAGGTACGTCCCACAAACAGGTGATAGAAGATAGAAGCAACCTACGCGAAGAAATTGTCAGCTATGTTTAAAATTAGAACTAAACTGTAAAAAGTCAATGTGTTTATGTGTTCAGTATCTCTTTAGGCAGCAGTGGCAAACTAAGTCAGCAATAGTTACAGGGTGTTGGGGCGAGGCAAGGTCAATGAGGAAAGTTGTTGCTTAATCCAAGCATGACTTTGACTGTTGGCAGAGGTGAGGAGGAGGGTGAGTCAATTGATATGATAATAGCAGTGCTCGTCTTGTAAAATCCTTGCGTAAATAAATTGCTGCTACTGTTGTTATTGTTGTTGTTGCTGCAACCTCACAAAAAGATACGTAAAGTTTGGAACTGTAGTACTGGGTAGTCTACGTAGTAAGTGTTGAATTGATTGATTGATTGATTGATTGATTGATTGATTGATTGATTGATTGATTGATTGATTTATTCATTTAAAAGACAAAACAATTTTGATAATCAAACCCGGCGTACGACCGGTCCGTCAAATGTAGGCTGTAGTTGTTTAGTGTTTTTTAAGAACAGCGACAGAAGCCCGGTCACGTGGGTGTCCGGTTGAGAAGATGTTTCCGATGCATTTTTCCCGCCCTTGGTCTATTGCATCTTGCCTCACCATAAATTAAAATCCAGTCACGCATTTCATGATTTGATAATGTAATTTCGCTTGTACTCAGAGCTTGTACCCTGTCTTTAGTCATACGTTCGATGACTGAGGTTATGTCCTGTACCAACAGCTGTTTATCGTGGAATTTTAGTGAAGATATTCAACTGTGTTCCTGGTCGTACCGATATTGTTCAGACTGGGCTTGCTTAATGTGTGCTTGTAGCTTGAAGGCTCGCAGTGCTCTGACCTCGATGCACATTGACCTACATTGCACAGCCTTAGAGGGGAAGGCGACCTGGGAAAACCACACCTGCCTTAAACTTCTGCTCAGCAGAGGGGAGTATCCAGTGCCTATTGACCTCTAAAAAATATTGACTGTAGTTTTGTGATTTATTTTCTCTTACACTATTAAGATACGACTATTTGAAGATGTTTGCTTAGAATACAATCTTCCACCATCAGTTCAAATAATGTACTTTATTTTTATTTCATCTGTAACAACAAGCCAAATACGACATAAGGACAGTTTTGTGTATAGATAAATTACATTTCATTTCTATGAATAAAAAAAAAAAAAAAAAGATCGGCATGGATGAATAATCTATCAGCACTTTACCTAATCAGAGCAGTGGAAGACAATGAAATACAACGATATGAAATACAGTAAAATAAAGAAAATAAACTCGATAATTAATTTCTTACAGTAAGTAGAATTTCGCTTCTCACCTTTCACCTTGTACTTCCTGTGTACTCCACGGTGTCTCCTGCCTGCAATAAGAGGTGAGTAGTGGCTGAGTGTTTGGATCACGCAGCTAAGAGCTTGTATTCGGCAAATAGTCGGCTAGAGCTCCACTGCCGGCAGCCCTGAAGATGGTTTCCCGTGGTTTCCCATTTTCACACCAGGAAAATCCTGAGGCCGTACCTTAATTAAGGCCACAGTCGCTCCCTTCCCAATCCTGCCCCTTTCCTATATCATCGTCGCCGTGAGACCTATCTGGTGCGGTGTAAAGAAAAGAGGTGATTCAGAGGCTCACAACTAAGCAGCGTGTCTTGTCAACTACGGGGCCCTAGTTAAATCTGGCAGGCTTCTCCTATCCAACCTCCCTTGATCGACTCTTGTTTCTTGTGACACCGTCCGGCTCTATGGCTAAATGGTTAACGTGCTGGCTTTTGGCCACAGGAGTCCCGGGTTCGATTTCCGGCAGGGTCGGGATTTTTAACCGTCATTGGTTAATTTCACTGGCACTGGGGCTGGATGTATGTGTCGTCTTCATCATCATTTCATCCTCATTACGACGCGCAGGTCGCCTACGGGTGTCAAATCAAACGACCTGCACCTGGCGAGACGAACTGGTCCTCGGACACTCCTGGCACTAATAGACCTGCACCTGGCGAGCCGAACATGTTCTCGGACACTCCTGGCACTAAAAGCCATACGCCATTTCATTTTTTCTTGTGACACCGATGGTATTACGGAGTGTTACATTTCGTGACACTTCACTTTCTTTTACAGATACCTTCATTTTTCGAAAAATCAGAACCTTTCCATATTTCCTGTACTCAGCGTTAAGTTTAACTTCCTCATAAAACAACTATCACCACCACTACCGTCCGGCTCCATGGCTAAATGGTTAGCGTGCTGGCCTTTGGTCACAGGAGTCCCGGGTTCGATTCCCGGCAGGGTCGGGAATTTTAACCTTAATTGGTTAATTTCGCTGGCACGGGGGCTGGGTGTATGTGTCGTCTTCATCATCATTTCATCCTCATCACGACGCGCAGGTCGCCTACGGGTGTCAAATCAAAAGACCTGCATCTGGCGAGCCGAACATGTCCTCGGACACTCCCGGCACTAAAAGCCATACGCCATTTCATACTACCACTACCACCATCATCACCGTTCACCTTGCGGAACAATGACTTAAGAACTTCAAAATGCTCCTTCTAACAATAATTTATTATTGAAACATTATCTTTCCTTACTTTTTTTTTTTGCTAGGGGCTTTACGTCGCACCGACACAGATAGGTCTTATGGCGACGATGGGATAGGAAATGCCTAGGAGTTGGAAGGAAGCGGCCGTGGCCTTAATTAAGGTACAGCCCCAGCATTTGCCTGGTGTGAAAATGAGAAACCACGGAAAACCATTTTCAGGGCTGCCGATAATGGGATTCGAACCTACTATCTCCCGGATGCAAGCTCACAGCCGCGCGCCTCTACGCGCACGGCCAACTCGCCCGGTCCTTACATTTTGGGACGGAGAAATGAAGCATATCTTAGTTAACACTGTATAACACATTTTAACGGAAATGATACTAGCCGAGATAAATTAAAGCCGTTTATTGAACATAAATGTTGAGTGGAACATAACTTTTGCATTTTCTAAGCACATATCTGTTTTACCTTTAACGGCGTGATTTTTTTAAAACGGGCAACTTATGTCGGAAAGTGAGTTACAAAGCGAACAAACGTTCGAAACGGAAGTCCAACCCCGAAACTATTCGTGGATTCAGACGTGCCTGGTCCAACATCAATAACAAAGTCGCAGAAGAACATGAAAACTGCCACGAGGACTTTCATATTGCGTTCTTCGTACTGTTATTTTTACAAAGGCTTTCAACAACCTCTGAGTGATAGATAAAGGTTTTTCATTTATTGTATACTTCCTTGTGCGTCTGCATTCAATGATACGTAATTGTTTAAAATGTATCTACTGTGATAGACAATTTCTCTCGTTTCAGATGCCATTAAACTGAAAGACAATCTCGTGTCTAATAGGCCAGCCTACGATAACTTAAATAAAAATTATAATTCTGTTTCAGAACTCCACCGAGGATCAGGCCCAAACCCGATGTAATCTATTCTGAACCAGAAGGTAAAAAAATACTGTAAATTCATTGCAATAAATATAGCTACTGGTAAGCTTATGGTTACGTCTACTAAGTTCCCATGTTGGTTGTGCGAGTACCAAGAATATGCATGTGGAATGTAAACAAGTATAGTAAATTTAAGGTACTAGCACTGCATGTAGTGAATTTGGCCAAAAGTTTGAAAAACAATAATATACATTCATTTTCTACTATTTCTAACCGAAAAAACAGAATACTATGTCTTTATCTCGCATGTGATTCATTCTACTTTTTAAATATTTCAAAATAAATAACATTAGCAAATTTTAAAATAAAGTCCTGATTATTTTAAAAATTAAAACTGAAATAATCTTGCAGTACTGGTAGTAACATATTACCTATATATTAAAAAAATGTATGAAAACTAAAGTCAGTCAGTCCGGCCATTCTATCCGGTCGATTTCCTTCGTTCTTTTTTAACTGAAAGGTATTCATGCACAGATTTCTCATCAGGTACTATAAATCACTTAACTTCCGCCTTCCTCAAACTATTTGATTTTTTCAATTTTTTGTCTCTTTGAAGCAATCATATCTTTGGTTCTAACTGAGGTACGGAGTTCGTTTTGGCCTAAGAACACTCAGTGGATCAACCTCTTTTATTTCAGCTCTTAATTTTTCAAATTGGTTGATTTTGAGGAAAGTTATGAGTGCACATTCAATTTGACATCTCATTTCTTCAATAATTTTTCTCATTGAAGCAATCGTATCTTTCGTTCTAATTGAGGTACACAGTTCGTTTTAATCTAAAAACACTCAGTGGATCAAGTGCTTTCTTTTGAGGCAATAACTACTTAAATTGGTAGATTCTGAGAAAAGTTATTAGTACATTTGTCTCCGTGACGAAGATCTTTGAAGGACTTTTTAACAGTTCGGCGCGTAGTGTTGTTCCTAGGAACGTTTAATTCAATTTCTTTGTGTGATGTATTTTCAAGAGTTTTGTTGACATAATATTACATTCTATTACCAGTGCAGATCATGTGCTTTGTTTCATTAACTCGAAACTTTGCAAATACAGTGTATCCGTGAGGATAGCAACGAACAACACCATACTTTGTACATTGCGGGCGGAGCCAGCGGGAAACTGCTAGTATTATTCTTATAAGTTTTCCCAAAAGTTCAATTAATCTACGTGTTTACGAAAAATTGTATTAATTTCGATATTTGTATCGATCCACAAATTCCTCTGCTATAATAATAGTGTAATTGTTGTGACGTCCCACTAACTACTTTTGACGGTTTTCGGAGACGCCAAGGTGTCGGAATTTTGTGTCTCCAATAAATCTATCAACACCGGGCGAGCTGGCCGTGAGGTTAGGGACGAGCGGCTGTGAGCTTGCATCCAGGAGATAGTGGCTTTGAATCCCACTGTCGGCAGCTCTGAAGATGGTTTCCCGTGGTTTCTATTTTCACAGCTACATCTCAAACCTCACGGGTTTTAAAACTCACGGGCTAAAATTAATTACAAATAGTAGCAAAACTCACGACTACAAACTGGTAGGTAAAGTAAACATTCTAATGAGTCTCAAAATTCACGACTCCAGACAGCAGGTGTTTGGGATGACCGCAGGAGGGATGAGGTACCCGGTGACTCACGCTTCCCTCACGACAGACAGGGGATACTGTGGATGTTATTTGCCACCCCAACCCACAGGGGAAAATAATGGCTGGTGAATGAAAGAGACCGAGCTGTATTATTATTATTATTATTATTATTATTATTATTATTATTATTATTATTATTATTATTATTATCATCATCATCATCATCATCATCATCATCATCATCATCTGTTTACCCTCCAGGTTCGGCTTTTCCCTCGGACTCAGCGACGGATCCCACCTCTACCGCCTCAAGGGCAGTGTCCTGGAGCTTCAGACTCTTGGTTGGGGGATAAAACTGGGGAGTATGACCAGTACCTCGCCCAGGCGGCCTCACCTGCTATGCTGAACAGGGGCCTTGTAGGGGGATGGGAAGAGTGGAAGGGATAGACAAGGAAGAGGGAAGGAAGCGGCCGTGGCCTTAAGGTAGGTACCATCCCGGCATTCGCCTGGAGGTGAAGTGAGAAACCACGGAAAACCACTTCGAGGATGGGAATCGAACCCACCTCTACTCAGTTGACCTCCCGAGGCTGAGTGGACCCCGTTCCAGCCCTCGTACCACTTTTCAAATTTTGTGGCAGAGCCGGGAATCGAACCCGAACCTCCGGGGGTGGCAGCTAATCACACTAACCACTACACCACAGAGGCGGACATTATTATTATTATTATTATTATTATTATTATTATTATTATTATTATTATTATTATTATTATTATTATTATTAAAATATTTTGCTGTTGTCTTGAAGCTAATATAATGCATTTTTTACCTTTCACATAAATTTATAATGATGACGTGTGGCCTCCGGGGAGGTTTAAAGTTGATGCCGTACAGGTGACCTGCGCGTCTGTGAGGATGAGGCACTTTCTAAGATGAAGTGTAATGCCGATGACGTCACTAACACCCAGTCCCCGAGCCATAGGAATTAACTAATGCAAGTTAAAATCTCCGACCCGACTGAAAATCGAACCCTGGACCCCTTGCACCAAAGACCAGCATGCTAACCATTTATGCATGCAGCCAGACGACATCAAATGAAAGTAGGTATATTGCTCGCTGCTAGTTAAAAGAAACTGTCAGTTGGTAGTACTGGGGCTTGCGGCCAGAAGGCGGCATTTACTTGAATAAGGAATTTCATTTAGAGATAATAAAGATCAAGACAGTTAATTCACTCATTTAGTTTCAACACTTGGAGATTCATTTAGAAAAAAGGCGTATCCTTGTAACCAACAATCTTTACATACTGCTAACTGAATACTCCTGCCTTCTGTAGATCTTCACAATTTTTTGAGGCAGTAACTTTTTTCCTCCCACTCGTATGTACAGTGCTTTACAAAATTTGCACATTAAAATATTGTTCATCGGAACGCATAAACCTTCCCTCGCAAAGTCTGTACCTGTGCTGTGCAGCGTAAAACTTGTCCATCGACCCATCTTCGCTACTGATTGACTTGTGGTCACTTCATTTATTTTCCCTGAACCAGGATGCCAAAATAAACCAACCCTTACTTACAGTCACCCCTACATCTAGTAGACGTCATCAGGGATTTCAGGATTTCCGAGAAACTTACCTTTGTGGTGTAAGGAGACAGGCCGAGATTAAATTACCAGCCACCCCAAGAACGGTAAACACTTCGTTTTGAAAGAAGCCTGGAGTCAAAGTCGGCAACATTCATGATCAAAGGGATTTCCTAAAATATTAAAGGGAGTGGTATTTCTGTCGACTTGAGAAACATTTCTTATCACTTCCATATATATATTCACACACGTAACTTTTGAATACACTTTCAAGATCGTTATTTCCTATGAATTTTGCTGCAATTTTGCGCTTATCGCAAAATAAGTAGATTTCGCTTTAAATTGCCCTTATCGATTTAATTCGCAAAAGTAAAATCACTATTTTCTTAACCAGAACCATATGATTTGTTAAGATATTTGAAAATCGCTTAAACATAAGTTTCTCTTTTTTTGTCGCGTTTATCGTTAATGCGAGAAAATCATGTCTTTATTGAAATACCGTAATAATTTGGTCATTAAACTGCCAAGAATTTTTCAGTCATCCTTTCGTTGCTATGTACCATTCAGGAAATATTAAAGTAATGTTTAAATTCCAAAAAGGAAATTCACACATTTAAGGGCTAAAATATATGTTTGTGTTAGAATCCAATTTAACTTCACAGAGTATTACGTATTGTTTACATGGTGATTAAATATAGTACTCTCTGTTCCACAGATAGGGCATCTGTGTGTCCGCACGGCGTGTACAACTGCCAGTTCTGTGCGAATAAATTAATAGATTTCATCCGCCCTGCAGAAATGGGATTCAAGTGGCTGGACAAGATGGATGAAAGACAGAAACAGTTCCAATTCCCTCAAGGACCACAGGAGGGGTGAGTAATATTTCTGGCGAATGTGTCATTTCCAGTGCGTGGTTAAGTCACTAGGAACTATTAACAGGTTGATGATTAGGACTGGAACAAATTTTAAAGCCGAGTAGTGTGGTTACGTAGTACGTTCACTATTTCACAATAGCAATGCTATCCTTTGTAACTTACTGCTTATTATGCATGGATTAGCACCTTAACTGGGATAGAATGGCACGTACACACGAACTGGATTTGATGATTTTAGGCGGTTTTGAAATTTAAAATATATTCTTAAATTGAGCTAGCTGGCCCCGTGGTATAGGGGTAGCGTGCCTGCCTCTTACCCGGAGGCCCCGGGTTCGATTCCCGGCCAGGTCAGGGATTTCCACCTGGACCTGAGGGCTGGTTCGAGGTCCACTCAGCCTACGTGATTAGAATTGAGGAGCTATCTGACGGTGAGATAGCGGCCCCGGTCTAGAAAGCCAAGAATAACGGCCGAGAGGATTCGCCGTGCTGACCACACGACACCTCGTACTCTGCAGGCCTTCAGGCTGAGCAGCGGTGGCTTGGTAGGCCAAGGCCCTTCAAGGGCTGTAGTGCCATGGGGTTTGGTTTGGTTTGGTTTAAATTGAGCTAGCCGTCAACAGATGTCTGACTATTTAGAATATAGGCCTAGTATTCTCATCACATAGTTACGGATCAGCGGAAACTGGGAAGAGAGCATTCGTTTTGATCCTTCTTACAATTATTTTATTCTACGGAATATTATACTTAAAGTTAATAATATTTATATTCATTCCACAAATTACCATCCCTTTTGTTTTTTTATTTTATTTTCACTTTCTCTTGCCCTAGATGTAGTACAATGCTACATATTCTAGGACAAACGTGTAGCTGATCCTTAATTCTTTTAGTTATGAAACAGTATTTCTCTGTATTTTGTCATAAATGGTTATAAATAAGCAATTACATTTCTAATTCACCTTGTATGCCAACGTGGACTTCTCTTGAATAAGTAAAAACAAAGAAAGTGCTTCCTTTAAGGACGATGCTTCACTCGGAACGCCGAGATTTTAACAGAAAACCAGTACGTTGCACACAGTTCCGTAGTGATGCTAAAAAGCTAATTACTCAGTTTTTTAAAACAATCTCTTAGATTTAGAAATATTTACCATAACCTACATTAAAATAACTTCTTATGATTGTAGTATTGCTCTACGCTTTTTTAGATCAATGAAAGAAGCTTTTTATAGTTTTGGTAGATAATAAACTCTCCATGGATCTTACATCTGTTTCAGAGTGGAGGAATATGGCCCGGAAGAATTTCCACCCATCAACGTTCATTACCTAAAGGACGGTTTGTACATGTACGTACTAAATCTTCATACATTTCAGTCAGTGGCATGGCCAAGGGGGTGATTACTTGTGGGTTAAATGCGGCTCCCAAAGGAACTTTACAAAATAAAATAGCCAAAAAAATTGACAATAAACAAGTGAAAGTCGACTCAGTGGGTTGGTTTCTTTGATCATTCACGGAAACATAATTGTAAAACCAACAGATCTCTTTTTCTAAGAAGCCTCGAAAGTTGAATTTTAGATTGTAATCTGAACATACCATTCGCTGTAAAACTGTTGACATTGATTGTATTGTTCTCGTTGTGTACTTTAATGCAAGATTTTGTAGTGTACTGCAATCCGAACATCAATATAATTCACTTGGATCAATGTCCATGCATGCCCTCACCACAAACGCATAAGCACCTTCATTATGTTCTGTAGTCATTTGGTAACTATAACCCCCAATAGCTACGCTAATACTTTCCAGTGCGCCGATGTTAAATATCTCAAAATGCTGCTCTTCCAACAAAGAAACTGTTTACGGTGGACCGCGCAGATTTTAATTAAAAGTGGCACGATTCTCAATTAACATACATTAAATTGATTGATTATAATGATATCACCGTAAAGTGTCCACCTCTGTACCGTCACTGTTAGTGCCATCAGCTGCCGTCCTTGCGGGCCTGGGTTCGATTCCTGGTACTGCCAGAGATTTAATAATTGCAGGAGGGATGGCGTGTGGTTGAAATTGTACATACAGTTCACAGTTTACTGAAGCCTGTTTCTTGCAACCCCCACTGGCGCAGCAGATTCATGACCTTCTAGTTAGGTTAATTGATGCCACCAGAATCACTTTCGCGTGGCTTCCAAGCCACGTTGGGATTGCGGGCAATGAACTTGCGGACGAAGCTGCAAAGGAAGTGGTACTTTTACTTCCAAGACCTATGAATGTACCTGATAAATATATTTGTTCTCAGCTACGTCGAACCATCTTGGCATCCTGGGAATCGGAGTGGCTAGCTATCCGAACTCCCAAAAAACTGAGAGCAATTAAGAAGACAACCATCGTGTGGCGGTCCTCTTTCCGGCCTTCACGGAGAGAGGCCATAGTATGGTGTAGGCTGAGGATAGGTCACGGACGATCAATGCACTCTTATCTCCTAAAGAAGGAAGAAGAACCCAGTGTGTTCTTGTGGTGCCAACTTTACAGTCGCCCAAATTCTCGCAGAATGCGCCGATCTCTCTGGCCTTGGCCTGCAGGAAACACTCAAACGTATATTAGCCGATGACGCAACTACTGCTTTTTGTGCGACAGTAGATTAATCAAGGGCATGTAAATTGAAAGTGCTTTTACTCTCATATTCTTATACTTTTCCGAGCCACTCAGCTATTTTTCAGCAGTTAATTATACAACTTCCGTTGATTTTACGTTAAAGTCGACTCTCGAGTCCTCATTCCGAGGTGGTGCAGCTCCTTTCAGGCACACTCCGCAATGGAGGTGATGTGGTGGTGGTGATATTTGTTTCAAGAGTTAGCACAACTAGATAATCAACCTCTCTGTACTAATTAAGGGGAAAATAAATTTAAAATGAAACAAATTTATTTATTCAACGAAGGAATTTAGAAACGAAGTACAAAATAAAATAATCACTAACGAACCAAACCACAACAATGAGCCACTTGGAGACAGGCAAAATGGCGGGTAACCCCTCTCTCGGAAACTGGAAGTGGGTGGGAATGAAATGAAATGTTGTGAATGCAACGAGCTAGAATAACATAGAGAGACGGAAGCGCTGCCTAGCTGAACTTAACTGTACGAACGTCCGCCATGTTTCCAGTGGTCAAATAAGCAAGGGGACATGGTTCTCGAATGACGAAAAATGTTGAAAATACGCATTATAAAATCACACGTGTAAAATTGAAGACCGTTAGCCGAAAGCTTAGAGCATTAATATACCGGGCGAGTTGGCCGTGCGCGTAGAGGCGCGCGGCTGTGAGCTTGCATCCGGGAGATAGTAGGTTCGAATCCCACTATCGGCAGCCCTGAAGATGGTTTTCCGTGGTTTCCCCATTTTCACACCAGGCAAATGCTGGGGCTGTACCTTAATTAAGGCCACGGCCGCTTCCTTCCAACTCCTAGGCCTTTCCTATCCCATCGTCGCCATAAGACCTATCTGTGTCGGTGCGACGTAAAGCCGCTAGCAAAAAAAAAAAAGAGCATTAATAATAACAGATTGCGAATACTGCCACTTCATCCATGTTGCGGCATGAGGCCAAAATCATGATCTGATTATAGGGTAGTTCGAAAGGTATCCAAGCAAAATCGTCATACAGTGACATAAGAACAGAGCGCGAAATCGAATCAGCCTCCTCGGCTGTTGTGGTTAAGTGTAGATTACATTTTTTTTTTAATGTCGACATAAACGAGTATTTAGGACGGAAATCCTTAAAACGAAAGGGACCTACGATAGTTTACAACCTCATTCCTCCACCAAGCGAGTTGGCTGTCCGGTTAGGGTCGCATTACGTGTGAGCTTGCATTCGGGAGATAGTGGGCTCGAATCCCACCGGCGGCAGCTCTGAAGAGGGTTTCCCGTAGTTTTCCATTTTCACATCAGGCAAATGCTGGGGCTGTAACTTAATGAAGACCACAACCGCTACCTCCCAATCCTAGCCCTTTCGCATTCCTCCCTTGCCGAAACCTTCGAAGTGTTAGTGCGACATTAAAAAGATCACCTCATTGTTTTCATATTTTTAATCGTATTGCATTCCCATGAGTACCACTATAATTGTTTAACGTTATGTTTTATTATAATGTAGGGACAAATCATTTTGTCCAATTACCTTAACATATTGGGATTACTAGCTGAAATATAAACTTGAAAGTTGTCCATTATGACGTGCAACCTTATTTTACATATCAACGTGACTGTCATCTACAATAAACACTTCATAAATTTCACAAACAACAGTAAAATATTTAGCATACTTGGTGGACGTTTGGCTGTAATAGGTTTACATCAAACCAATACACAAACACAAGCACTCCGATTAGTGCAATCGTACGCTGAGCATACGCCTGGCATTCTTGAAGGTGAGAATCTAACTTTTCACTTCTTACAAATTTATGACGTTCAATCGCCACGTTCAATCTCCCTGTCACATGATCACATGTTCTCACGCCTACTCGCTTTCTTTTGACAACTTGAAACAAGGCTGGCCTTCATGAACTTGCTGATATAAGATATACAGCCCCCTGTGTGTAGGGTTGCCATAAGGTTCAGGATAAAATTCAGGATACCAGCATCTACAAGTTCCAACCATAAGCGGCGACTCCACGGGAGCACTTGCCCGCGTGTTCTAGACCAAAAGTTGGTCCAACGAGTGTGTTTGGGTAATTCCACGTGAACTGCGTCGTCCAATACCAAAAGGCACACTTGTTACACGATGTTAATGTTTAAAACCAAATAGAAAAATAATAAGAAATCATAATTTAAATAAAATCCCTACTTTTTTTTTTGCTAGGGGCTTTACGTCGCACCGACACAGATAGGTCTTATGGCGACGAATTCCCTACTTTACAGACCACTGCAAAATTGTATCATATTCAATGTTATCTGCATAGATTTTTAAGTAACAGATGGGACAGCTCACGAGTAAATGAAAACTGAAAACAACATTTATTTGCTTTGCTTTAAATATATTTATGACACAGAACTGCCGCGATGCTGATACCAATCATACGTTTCTGAATTTGACACACTTTTGAGTAACTCATCATTTTTTAAAAATGTAAACATGAAATTCCTAACAAGATATTTCTTTACAATTGTATTTCAGCAATAAAATTGATTTAATACATTCTAATTTCAGTCTTTTCTGTCATCTGTCCATTGTGAATTCAGCGAAATGTTAAATAACTTGCTCTGATTTTTAAAATTCAGGACATATAGGGATTTCGTAAAATTCAGTCAGGACGTCGGGACACGTGCTCAAATTCAGGACAATCCCGCTTTTTCAGGACATATGGCAACCCTACCTGTGTGTGTTTTTTATTTTTTATTTCGAAAAACGTGTGTTAGGTTATGGCAATCCAATGTGCTGCCACCAGCATAGATTCACCATCGCTATGCAATGTACGTAAGATAGGTAATACAAGTCAAAGAGCCATTTTAAGTCCATAGCATAGGAAGCCATTTTCGAATTCACTCCGTAATATCCGGAAGTGTTTGTGTGTATTTGTGCGATGCCCAGCCAAACCTACGGCATGTAAGTTTCGTCATAAGTTGGTACAGCATTTCACCGAACACGCATGGATGTGTGAAAGAGAAATTCTTGCTCCAAAAAATGAAGTTGTCAACGTCATCAGCAAGCGACTTTTACAAAAAATACTCGGTGATCTACAAATTTCCAAGTTTATCGACACAATATGTAATACAGACGAGTCTGTCGACTACGCTACAGAGCTTATGAACAACTTGGAGTCACCTGGAGTACCACGAACATCTTGGAGTGGACGATTGTGGCACCGATTAACCTTCTCATGAATATGAATCCTCCTTCTCTCTCCAAAGGAGTATGACTCTCGATCAAGAAACTGATGCCGAATATATTGAAGCCACCATCATGACTGGTTATGCCGCGGGTGTAATTATTCATACCTCGGATTTAAATGATCTCTTCGGATATACCGTTTCATTTTAGACATCTGCAGTTGCCCCATTTGTTTGAGTTTCGATATGCACATCAACAAGGCACAAGGGCAATCGCTTAAAGTTGCTTAAAGTTGTAGGACTGGATCATCGAAAACTGTGCTTCTCTTATGGTACTGTATGTGGGTTGGATTTCGAATGGCAAACATACTATACATCTTAGCTCCAAATGGAAGGACAATTAATATAGTATATCCGGAAGCTCTGTTATATTGTATTAATATTGTTTGTACCATCCACCAACCCAACACATCTTAAACATTGGAGTTACGATATTCTGAAAAATAAATGTAATTAATGAAATTTATTGTAATTTGCTTTAACGTCGCACCGACAGAGATAGGCGTGGCCAGCCTTTGCCTGGTGTGAAAATGGGAAACCACGGAAAACCATCTTCAGGGCTACCGACAGTGGGGTTCGAACCCACTATCTCCCGGATGCGAGCTCACAGCTGCGCGCCCCTAACCGCTCGGCCAACTCACCCGGTAATGCAATTTATTTAAAAACGATGTATGTTAATAATAATATTTTTATCTGCTTTTAAATAAATGGTTTTAAAAAACATCTAGCTGTTGAATCAATAAACGCGGGTGAAGCCGCGGGTGCATGCTAATATTATGTTATCATAGTCTGTATGATATAACTGTATATACATGATAACCTGAAATTGTATTCTCTATATCTTTTATCATGTAATACTTTTCGATAGGACCAATAACACATCATTTAAAAATTATATTTTAGGTGCCTACCCCTAAACTATCATTTCATCCAGCGTGAATAAAATATATATAGCCTAGACTGTAGTACATTATTCCCATACTTTGCATACCGATTGTTCATTAAATTCTTTTCTCCCATTTTCTTGAATAACGATCGAAATTCATTAATAACGCTGTTATCATAGCCGGTACAGTAAAAATGTAGAAGACATAAAATATCTGAAATTTAATTCTGTATAAATTTATTATGTGCTACTTATAGATAGGATCACTAATAACATAGATATTTGAGAATTAAATTTTTGGCCTTGACCTAAACTACCACTTCATTCAGCGAGATTAAAATCCTTTATAGCTTAGATTTTAGTTCCTCATGCCCCGACTTTACATACCGATTTCCATTAAATTCTCTTCAGCCGTTTTCTCGCGATGCGTGTACATACATACACTTCTCTTACAAAATGTTTTCTCTTTTAGGTTATTTATTTATTTATTTATTTATTTATTTATTTATTTATTTATTTAAAAATTAGTTTCGGCAGGCTGTAGAACCTAACAGTTATACATTAACTAAGTCGAAACTGAAAGGAAATGGCTTCGGATTTCACAAAAAGTAAAACTCAGGTCCATGCCTTTTAGTTATCTCTTAGGTCAGACCTGAGGTATTAACTGTCAGAACATAACTTATCTGCGAGACTGTAATTGCCACACGCCAGCGAACGAATAACCTTGAGACATCTGCTGATCCAACTGATCAAACCGTTCATCTGCAGATCGAATGAGACGACTACTGGGCAAAATTATAAACCAAACGATGTTGCAAATCGTACGTCTCTTACTTCTCGCATCATTCGCCATGGTTCAATTACATTTGGAAAAGAAATGTAAACTTTGTTTTCATTTCTGATTAAAATACACGAGAGACTTTTCACGTACACACATCTAGCGGCTGTACCCTATCACGTTTCTTTCTTCCAATCCAGTTCGTTCTGGTAATTTTGCACTAAATCCATATTTCTGCTACTTCAAAGCGGCCCTACTGCTGAATACCAGCTTTCACTTCAATAAAACAATATGCTCCATATAAATGATGCCACAGTGTTAACGAACTTAGTGATCAAAGTACTTTTCTTTACCATAAGTACCGACTTAAATCTCCATGGCTAAATGGTTAGCGTGCTGGCCTTTGGTCACAGGGGTCCCGGGTTCGATTCCCGGCAGGGTCGGGAATTTTAACCTTCATTGGTTAATTTCGCTGGCACGGGGGCTGGGTGTATGTGTCGTCTTCATCATCATTTCATCCTCATCATGACGCGCAGGTCACCTACGGGTGTCAATTCAAAAGATCTGCACCTGGCGAGCCGAACTTGTCCTCGGACACTCCCGGCACTAAAAGCCATACGCCATTTCATTTTCACCGACTTAAATGATGCCACAGTGTTAACGAACTTAGTGATCAAAGTACTTTTCTTTACCATAAGTACCGACTTTGCCAGGATAATTATTCTCTTCACTTCCTTCATTGTTAGGCCTTTAAATGTGCTGAAAAATAGTATTATTACTTAATTGCTTTGTGAAAATTAGAATTAATTTCAGGGTTCTCATTAGATTACTCAACCTATTGGAGTATGAAATGAGATGTACAAACTATTTAAATTTATTTATGACTTTCGGTCTGGGGCTGGCCATACAGCCAGCTCAGATACATTTTCTAAAACACAGTAAAATTCACTGAAAATGTAGACAATGAGTTCTTGTTGTTGACGAGGTAATGTGAGAAATGATTATGGAGTGTGTTACAAACAGAGGCCAGTATTCTTCAAAAATATCTGAATAATGGAGTACCCTGCGGCACTACAAACTCTTTAAGCAATGTTTAATAAAATGGTTTGAAGATTCAACCAGACGATTGTATATTTATTGGTATTTGCATATAATTAACGATTTTAATTATCATATTGCACATAGACAAATCTTTGGTAGATATGGGTTAAGCCCTGTCTGCTTCATTCTTTACAGAGCCGTTCGGAGCAGAGTCGTAAGCGTCTCAGAATGATTTGAGGATTCAATGGAGAGAATTTCTTCGCAACTGATCATCATTTAATAGGTGAGAGGAAGATGGAAGATATTCCATAAAATGTAACTTGTAAGAAAATAAGGGTATTCGGGTTAAATGAACAAATCATTTGGATAGGTTCTGGATTGTGTTACAAGTAATTGGAGTGATAATATTCCAACATACGCCTTGTTCATTAATTTTGTTTAACTGGGTTCTTGCAATATCAAACTTATGGAATGTTTTCCTTTCAGAGCTTAGAGAACATTTCTCAGACTAAGCTAGAATATGTATCCAGTTTAACTTGCTAACAAATTTTCCTCTCAGTTGATAATTTTACCTCGTCAAACGTCAAGTATTCTTTTGAACTTGAAGAATCGTAAATATTTTATGATATGCAAATGATTTATGGACAGCAGGTAAGATAATACAACATAAGCTGAAAAATACGAAAACATTAAGTTTTCCTGTAGAAGTGAGACTTAAAGGAGAGTTTTTTGTAACAAATTCTTGCCTTCGCCTAACTATAATGATTTATCGCTATGTATGTCATATTTATACATTGAATTTTGGCGCATGTAATAGATAATTCTTCGCTTCAGTTTCCTCTTCGTACGTTGCGACCATAAGTACTGTTGGTATTGAAAACCACCTCGGCTTGGAAGGTGTAGGCTTCAAAGTTGTGAGACTCATGGATTTGAGTAGTCTATGCATATTTTATTTTGTTCGTATTATTCATGCTCTGTTGATTGAAAGGAGGAAAACATTCTAATCTCTCTGTACGTCAGTTTCAAAACTTAAAAAAGACTGAGAATAATATAATGTAAATGCTAGGTTTCATTCTAGAGTTTGACAAAAATATTGAAAATGAAAAGGAACCTTACAGTTTAATTTTAATATGGAATGTTTCCCTTCTTCCTCTCACGTATTAACGTCTTCTAGAATTATAGCTAAGAGATGGGACCATAAATGACTTCGGAGTTGATATTTCCTTCATTTATCTTATCCAAAGCCTTCAGCGTTTGCACAACGTTAACACATTAACACTCTGAAGAATGTCCACCTCCGTAGTGTAACGGTTGGCCTCCGGGGGTGGCAGCTAATCACACTAACCACTACACCACAGAGGCGGACAAGAGGATAGGTGTTTCTTCGTAAAATGTCAATGAATCACGTCAAATTTAAAATATGTGTATTTCCTTTAAAATAGACCAGAATGTTCTCTTCTTTTCCAATCAGGAATGACCAGCGTTTAGAATGATGATTCATTTGTTGTATTATTTACTGCCCATGCAGTTAGTTATTTCTGATTCAGAATACAAATATTTATATCAAAAATATTATTATGAATGTTTCCTACGAGTGTTTTTCAATAGTCGTCATATATAGACTTTGTGAAATGTTTCCTAGACTTCAGCTAAATTACAGAGACTACAATACCCCCCCCCCCCACAATCATATTCTCACTACTTATGATTAAGCCCAACATATTTGGGTTTTAGAAAGTTAAGAGGTATTTTCGACCTTTTTCTTTGGATCTGTGGGTTTCTAGATCTTATATTTAGGAATAGTTAGGATTTTTGCGGAAGAAAATATAAAAAATAAGCACCGCACTTAATATTTCGCAAGAACGGTTAGATTTTCGTCATAGGCCTAATATCTGTTATTATAACTTTACAGTTATACAAAGTATCCTATTAATTCATATGGCGATGATGAAATGCTTTTAAGCACTATTTTCCAATATTAATATGTAAATAGACTGTTTTGTTTACAACACAGTACCTTCATTTTATTGAACCACCTACCAATACTAGTATTGAATAGGTGTTTCAGTAAATTAATTGTTTAACATTTTATAAGAGTGTTGGCTTCCAGATCCCAAAATCGTGGGGTCAAACCCGGAAAAAATGTCGGAATTTTGATGGATGGAAAAAAATTAATTTGACACTCCATGTCGTACGATATCATCATGATAAAAATCTCTTATGACACGTTTGGTATTGATCCGAGAAGCCCGTAATGCTAAGGTTAGAATCCCGGTTGATTCTGGGTTGAGATTTTTATCTCAGAATTCACGTGACGTTAGGAAGGGCATACGAAATGAAAGCCCCAGCCAAAGCCGAAATAAGACTGGTTGGCTGGGATAACCTGAAGGACATGCATTAGTTGTTGTAGTAGTTAAAATATATTCGGTCTTCTGTTAAAATCCACTTGAAATCGGATACAGTGCGTTCCACGTCTCACGAGGTTTAAGATCGGCGAAATTCATAGTGGCAATTTAGATTTTAAGCCAGTATTTCTTGCGACTTCTCTCCACAGAGAGATTTAAAACACTTTTTAAGTTATAAAAGAAGGTTTATGTTTTGATGTACAGTGGATGCCCTATTAATTGGCCGTAGGATTAATCAACCGGCCGGTGAATAATGTCGCTTCTGGTTTCCTACGGTTGCGAGCGTTGAATAATACCCTGATGAGCAATTGCATCAGAGAAATGGTTGGTGAAATGGTTCTGTGGTCGGCCCGGCAAATTAAACAGTATGGCATGGCGTGTAGTTGTATTGTCGTCAGATCTCGTATTGACCACATGAAACAACTGAGCATAAGATGGGTAAGACTTGAGATCACCGCCAGATTGTCGGTGCCAGATATGTGAGAATTTTATCTCCCAAGTGGTACAGGCACTGGGCTTTGCATAGGCCACTACGTCGAGAGTGTATCATCAGAAGACATATATTCTAGCAAAATCACCGCCACCAGATCAATTTCTGTGGTGTGCAACATGTTGATGATAAGGATCACCGTCTCCTAACTCGGGAGGTAAGAGCCTATAGATAGATCATGGTACATAAGATCTCTTGCAGATTCAATGCTGGATAACATCAACGTGTAAGCAGCCATACCATTGAGCACCAGATACTTGCAATGGGGGACGGAAACTGCTATTCCACTGCGGTACCTCTGCTCACAGCACATAACAAGGCATAAAGACGGAAATGACCAAAGGAACACCACCATTAGACTCTCGAAGCATGGAAAAAGGTCGCTTGGACAGATAAGACGAGATACCAGTTGGTACATGCCGATGACAGGGAACGAGTGCGTCGCCAAGCACACGAAACAATAGATTTCTCTTGCTAGGTAGTGCTTGCTTGTTGTTTAAAGGGGTCTAACATGTAGGTCATTGGCTCTGCCAGATAGTCGAGTCGAGTCTGGTGGTGGTAGTATCCTCATATGGAGACTGTTCGTGAAGAATGCAATGGGGCTCCTGATAAATCTACCAGCATCCCTCACTGGCGAACGGCACTAGAGCCTGCTTTTAGACCAATTTAACCTATTTGTTCGCTTCCAGCACCCTGTAGGAGACCTGTACCTACAGGTATCATGGCCAGTTGGTTCGATGAACACTGGATGGTCATGGGAATGCTTGCCAGGTCTTCAAGGACACCTTACGTCAATCCTATTGGGCACATCTGGGATGCTATCAAGAAGGGTATAAACGGCTTCCACCATGCTCCCAGCAATATCCATGCATTATAGGAGGTTGTGCAGTGGTCGTAGATTAATATGGTTCCCCAATGCTTCCAGTGTTTTATAGAGCCCATCCCATGCCACATCCTCTCCGTCATCAGAGTGAAAGGTGGTGATGCACAGTATAGGGGAGACAGGGGGCAATTCCATGCATCTAAGGCAAAACACCTGTATAAGGTACTATGTTAAAACCAAAACGTCTACAGTACTTCAGTATGATAGGAAATATGTTTAGGAATATGGAGTATGGAACACAAGTATACAAGTAGTAAAGTCCCCGAGTCTTCTATCAAAATATAGAAATTGGTTTTGCGTACCATTACACACCCATGTGGGACAACGCCACGCATGTACTTCTTTCACCACAGAAGAAACAACCATCGTTGGTGGTATTCCTCTGTGGCAACTCAGACACCAATTCTTCCATGTAATCATCATTATCATCTTAACAAAGTTTATCATCACATATTTCATCTGACGAACTGTTGGTGTCTTGCTAATCGAGTTTCAGAATGCTGCTTAGGCCTAGACCTTTGTGTTTTTGCACAAGATGTTGATAGGGATAGGAGCGGAACTGATAAAATATCAGTTCCCTTCTCCTTGCAGAAATAGGAGGAAAGTGATGTGTGACTCGAATGATTGTCCACTAAAAGAAGAGCTGGATTCTTCACTGATGATTTGCGTGTGTGCAGTAAAATGCTTGAGGTTCGTCAGGAACAAGTCCTCATTCATACATCCTGACTCGGAGCACACGTGAATGCTTCCTGGAAGGCAGTGGACATCCTCACACCAGGATATGCAGTATAAATATGGTTCGTATATAATTACCCGCAGGACTCATGGCACAACATACAGTAATATTTCATCCTCGTTCTAAGCTGGTCGCTGTCCCTACTTGCTTTCGACCTTTGCGGGCAATTATTGGAGGTGACTTGTGTACGGTCGAACACACGACGACTATTCGTTGGTTCGACTCCACAGGTAGTCCACCGATTCACACAGTAACATGCAGCGGACAACTACACAGCGCAATAGTATTCAACAGCAGGACGATACTCACAACAGCGAACATTAACATAGGCCAACGTTATAAATACGTGACGGAGTAAACTTTCGTATTTCACTGACAGTCAAGAGATTATGATAAATTCTGTCAACGTCTGCTTTATTAAATGATAAAATTCTGCTTACTCTAGTTGCTTCGGGTTTCCGCAGACTAAGTTATAGGTTTCTTGTCAAGAAACCCTGCGCCCAGTCCTTGCCAGCTAATTTAGTAGTTTTGTTAAAATGGTTAGAAAGATTGTTCCTGTCCTCAAATTCATAGGCAACGCAACGTAGTTCACTCATCGCTATGCCGTAAAATAGCCCAGCCGACTGAAGAAGATGAGATCAGAGTTCCTTTTCTTGATGTTCAGTAAAGACAGTTTTCCTCCCCATCTTCGGTCCTCTCATTAAACCACATTTCAAACGCTTCCTTAAAGTTGCCTCATGAATACCAAACTGACTCCCAACCTCACGCATTTTATTTAGAGTTTTAACATCAGCAAATGCAGCAACTATCGTTTCTTCAGACCAATAAGCGTATCTGTAGCCTTCTTACGGTTCCGAACCACCTGAAATTACAATTCTTAGTTTTAATTATATGCATAGCCTATATACTTATTTCGCTAATAGAGTGTACACGTATCATCCACATAAATATCTGGTAAAACATAAAACCCATTTTGTTTAGATGAGATAATTGTACGCGCTGAAGGGGTAATGAGACGCATAGCGCGTACGATTTCCTCCCTAGACACCTTTACACTTTCTGTCCTGCCATTTTACAACCGATGAAGGCAAAATGGAAATCACGTGTGTATCACAAGATATTGCATTTCACGTTCAGAAAACTGAAGACTTTCGAGAAAAAAGTGAACAGTTTAGTTCGTACCTTAATATCATTTCAACTCTTCTGATGTAAGATGATGAAACAAAACGAATATATCTGCACAGCACAAGAAACATAAGCAACTCAGGTTTATACTCGGCTCGCATTAACGTTATGGTGACTCTCCATTAGATTGAAGCAGATTACAGAATACTTGCTACCAGGGGAGGGGATTTAGAAGGGTGCGTCCTATTGCTCCTCTTAAGCCAAGTATTTCTAATTCATTTTTTTCTGTTTTCTTTTTTTTTTTTTTTTTACAATCTGATTTACGTCGCACCAACATAGATAGGTCTTATAGTGACGGTGGGATGGTAAAGGGCTAGAAGTGGGAAGAGGCGACCTTGACCTTAATTAAAGCACAGCCTGGTGTGAAGATGGGAAACCATAGGAAACGATTTTCAGGGCTGCTGACAGTGGGGTTCGAAACTACTATCTCCCGAATGCAAGCTGATATTTGCGTAACCCAAACCACACAGCCACTTACTCAGTATATCTCTAACTCAATAGCTCAACTGTGCATGTTCAACAGCTAAGAGAATAGGCTACTATAGATGTTGTATTTATGAGAAAATGCCCTGACTTCGCCTTCAGAAATCACTGCACAGAAAATAGCAAAAGGATATCATGTGATAACCGGGAGATCTTTTCAGATAGACTGGCTGCCAGAATACTGTTGCTCGATTAGCACCAACCAGGGGTCGCGTGTAGGGTACTTTAAGGTTATAACCCTCACATCATCGGCAGCTGCTAGCTACGAGCCTACTTGGGTAGCTGGGCTGATTTCTTGATTCCATCAGAGGCAGTATTATAGTGGATGGAAGGACTGGACATTCTGATTTGAAATTATGTTTCCTTGTTATTGAATTATATTCAATTGTATATTTGTACATTTTATGTCATCCGCTAAATAAATACGTAAAATAAGTAAAAGGATATTACAGATTCTTCAAGCAAATTCACTTTCATGTGTTAAGTTTGTTTTACTGCTATCTTATTAAATATTGTAGTTAAATGCTCGATTCTAAATTTTTTAGTTCACGTTACTTAATAATTGACTATTTTGTGAAGTGAATAATACAGCTGTTGGACCACGAACAGGATCTAATATTTCATATCACGGCCAGCAAACACATAGGTACGTAGCCTACCTGCTGTAGGCCTACACTTAGGCTATATAACTGTTTCAGGTTTAAATAATGTTTGTAATAATACAGGTGACTGTAACGTTCCGCTCCTTGGGTGAATTATCAGCGTCGTGACCTTCGGTTCAGAAGTCTCCACGTTCGATTCCAGACAGGACGGGGGATTTTATCTTTTTCTTTTTCTACCGCTTTTCCCATACCTGCGGGATCGCGGGTGAAAACTGTATCGCACATGTGGATTTCCCCTGTTTTACGGCCGGATGCCCTTCCTGACGCCAACTCTATATGGAGGGATGTAATCACTATTGCATGTTTCTGTGGTGGTTGGTAGTGTAGTGTGTTGTGTGAACATGAAGAGGAAAGTGTTGGGACAAACACAAACACCCAGTCCCCGGGCCAGAAGAATTAATCAGGGGTGATTAAAATCCCCGACCCGGCCGGGAACCGAACCCGGGACCCTCTGAACCGAACGCCTCAACGCTGACCATTCAGCCAATGAGTCGGACGGACGGGGGGATTTTATCTACGCATGGTTAATTCTGTATTTCGGGGCTGTGTGTTAGTGTTTGTCTCAATACACATCTCTTCCTCTACAAACAATATCCACTAAGCACCAGAAACACGCAATAGTGAACACATCCGTGCACATAGAGGGGGCACCAGGTCGTAAAACTGGGCAAAATGCACAATAAATGCCGAGCCGAAGAAATTGGGAAAAGGCGAAGGAAAACGAAGTAGGTTACTGTAATTACATACATTTTATGAGCCAAACAAATTTCGAAGTATCGTTAAAAATATAATGAAGTATGTCATATTAAAATTGCAGGACGTGCTCTTTATTTTATCCGCCATTTCGTTATCGTATCGAGCAGGCCAGTGAAGAATGTGTCCACTGTATGCCTATATTTTTGGTATAAACATAACGATATGTTTTCCTAAAATTTACCTGACTTCCTGGAAACGATAGACATTTTGACCATGCTTTAAACCGACAGACAATTATAATTTAGAATAAAATTATAATTCTGTTTCAGACTTCCTCCTTCGCCGCCGAGGTTCAGACCACAGCCCAAGCCCAAGCTCGAACCCTTAGCCTTACCCGAGTCCGAGTCCGAGCCCGAGCCCAAACCCAAGTTTAAGCCCAAGCAGAAATTCAAGCAAAAGCCCAATGTAGTCCATTCTGGCCCAAAGATTGTTCAAGGTAAGGAAATAATTTAATTATTAACTTTACGAGAGCTGAAAGTGAGGTTTATCGAATAAGTTGAGTTCACGAAGAACAGTCAAGCAAGACCGGAATTTTGAGACGAATACTTGGAACATTTTCGCCAGTGCGTTTTCTTCTTTCCTGTCCGTATCTGTGCCTTCCAATTAGGCACTCCCAAATCAATTTGCTGTCGGAACGTCCAGTCCTCAGTAGTTTATTGTTCTACAACCAAATCTTTTGGTACCTCCTCTTTCAGTAAGGCGGATTCAATAGATCTTTTCCAGGTCACCTTCACTCTTCCTCTTCTGCTGCTCACTTTCTCCACGTCCGAGGTGGGATTCATATCGTCTCATTTTATGGCCATATCAGTGAAACTGCTCCACTCATAGCTCCTTGCTCAAAGGGGTGGCCTTAAACATTCCTCGCACGTGTTCATTTCGGAGCAGATACCTCAATATCTATTATTTCATACTGCAGGGTACAGGCTATACTATAAAGGGGACGTCAGGGAAACAGACTGGCCATTGCTAGACTCACCGATACCTGCGTGGGCGAGCATTCAAGTTTCATCACGATATGCCGAAAGTATTAGTTAAGAGTTAATATTGAATGAAGTTGAAATCTGACATAGATCTCACCTTCCATCAAAACAGGTGTTTAAAGTTGTTACGAAGATATTATGGAGAGCAGAGGCGAAAGAAAGTGCGGGCATGAATGTGTGGATATAGGAAAATCGAAAGTTTGAATGAAAACTTTTAAAATTGACAGTTTTATTTCTTTTCTTAACTTTTCCCCTTCTCAAATTTTCTACTTTGCCTATAAAATGACAAAATTAGGTACAATATTTTAGCTCTTGAGCTAGAAATACAATTTAGAATAATCAGATAACAATTTAAGAACCTGAGCTTGAAGTTCCCAATTACAATTTTTACCTGAGCACTACTGCTCCTTTAAATAAATAGTCAAGGAGACGGATCTCCCCATTTCTTTTACATCAACAGTAAGAGCATCTTTGCTCTATCAATTTACACTTAGGAATTTATTTTCGAAAATTCACACTTTCCAGAACTATCAAAGGTAAAATCTATATTTAACAAAATTAAACAGTATTCACTGTCTCAACTACTCAACAGTCTGATACCTTGATCATGAAATAAATGGAGTTAAAAAGGGGTAACACGTACCCACTCTACATGGCCTTTGGTAAAAACAAAAGGGTTAAATTACTGACCCAAAAACCAAAATGGTGAGGAGGCGAACACTTGCCCTCCTAGACATTTACATTAACTGCATAAAACCCTATTTGGGCTTATGGCCCGACGTTACAGAGGCTAAGCCTATATTACTGAGGTGACTAGACGGAGAAATATATATATATATATAAGTTGGAGAAATTACAAGATAGAAAAGGTTAAAAAATCATAGTCACCTCAAAATCAAGTTGAGAGGGAATACGAGAGGGTACCTCACTCTCTATTCCCTGATTTCGGTTAAGTTCTTTTGGCTTGTTTGAAATTTACATTTTAGAAAATTAACTTACATTACTAAAAATGTGAAACCTTCCCCTCGAGCTAGCTTTGAAAGACTATCGGATTTTAAACTGGATCTGCCATTACCTTGAGCTGGTGGACCTCCCGAAGATGGACGAGGCACCTCCGCCTCCGTTACGAGCACACACTAGACTATAGACTGGAGCGATCACAAAGACAACCTGGTCCGAAAAGTGACAGCTTTTATAGTAGAGGAGAAGTTTCCAGAAAACTCTGGGCCAAGGGCCCGAACCCCCCACCTCAATTTTCATTGATAATCAAATAAACATCAACATATTATTATTGGTGAATAAATAAATGTACAGTAATTTTGATTGGCCAACGCCTTAAGTTGGCGGGAAGAGATAGAAGTGTCGATAACTTTTGAATATCAAAGAACAAACTCTAAACATTCAAGTTTAGGAAACCTTTACATACAAAATTACTCTTGAATGTTAATAGTTCATCTTCACACCAGAGGGCACAACATAAGTCTATAGTAGCGACATCTGTTGATAAATGTTCAGACTTCTTGTACTAGTTGTTGCAAGGTTTGTGATAGTACATATATCACACCCCAGAATTACATGTAGAAGTTAGAGATATTATTGTCAGTATTCGATTTATTATTATTATTATTATTATTATTATTATTATTATTATTATTATTATTATTATTATTATTATTATTATTATTATTATTATTATTATTATTATCAGTATTTCATTTGTATGTTTTGTCATTTATATTGGTAAGCTGGAAGATATCCACATATGTAGGTATGAGTAATTTGTTTTGCACGAGTGGGAAAACATTGCTTTAATAACTCTGGTAATTTGAATGAGTCATATGGCTACCCCAGTGTTTGTTGATGTACTTGTGTCAGGAAATTCCATTAGTCATGTATATATCCCAGCCTGATGAGATGAGCTTGTTGTTATCCCAGGGAAAGTTTGGTGATTCATGGAATATACCCCAGAGTTTGTTATTGTCTTGGGAGGAAGAAGTAGTTCAGGGCTTGGGCTTGCGAAGAGGACCACCCATGATTGGCTGGCAAGCACCAATCCAGACGTATCATCTGAGAGGAGGGGGATGTTGATGTCTATAAAGGTTGATCATACGGCGGCAACCAGAGACATTGTGAGAGTAATTGTAAAGGAACGAGAAGGAACTACTACAACTACAAGCAGTAACACTGTATGAAGGAACGACAACTGACGCACTGTACGGGAAGGAAGTGGTGCTGATACACGGTACTGGAGTGACACGGCTGCAATGGACTGGACTTCAAACGTTCGTGGAGTGTAGTCTTGTTATGTTCGTGGAAAGTGGCTGATTGTGGAGAGTGCTTGCGCATTAAGTATTGTAGCACTTGTGGCGGCCTAGCATTATATGTTGGTGAAAGCTACCTCAGACTTTCCATAATTTATGTTGAGGATCGACAGACGTGTGTATATATCTTTACAAGTGTTAAAATATGTGAACACAGTAGTACAAGGTACAGTATCTGTGTGATGTGATAACTGCCGATTATGAGAATCGGTAAGTCGAATTGATATAGAGACAGTGAAGGGTATTTATCTTCATACATGTACATTGTTCATCGGACTGTCTACAGATGGTAGCTTAGTTCTCGCTTTCGTTTTCCCACGATTTTCATTATTGTTGTTGTTGTTGTTGTAAATATGGAGTCTTCCAGCAATATTTTATGTGTGTATTATATGTATAATGTTGTATGTTGATGAGGTGCCCATGCACGGAATTTGTTCAGAATATAGTTAGCTATTTTAGAATCAGTGTGCAGTTCCTACCTAATTAGTCGTTTTCAGGAGGTTAGGTAAGGCCTGCAGCAGATGTACCAGTACGCAGCATTATATACACGCCCTGGGATATAAAGTTTATCATGCTCTTATCTAAATTCGAGGGATCCATTCTGGTGAACTCTGGCGCCCATACTACGGACATTTCGGTTAATTATGCTTATTAATTTTATTAAGTTTTTGAGTAATTTTATTTTTACATTTTTATTCATGATTTTATTTATTATTATCATCAAAAAAGTTACAATTACAACAAATGTTACAGGTTGATGTTTCAGATGGCATTTCCCAAGGCGCTTAACGTAAATGCACGGGGCGGATGTACCTCCGGTACAAAAATGATATCCATCTTTCTCGACACAAACATTACATCGGCTTGAAAGAAGTCGGAAACGTTCGTTGAATCCCCGCATCTAAAATTTCAAAAGAATGTGGACTGTTCTTGTACACTTTCTGTTTTTATTAAAGTTTTCCACAAATAAACATCACAGACTCTAAAATTGGGGAAATGACATGGCTAAATTCCACAACTAATGTTATTCGTTGTCCAGTACTGTTCGTCACCATATTGATAGCCAAGGCCTAGATTTGATGACATGCCTTATTTTTTTCAAGTTGCTTTACGTCCACTGGCGCAGATGTCTTATGGTGACGACGGGGCAGGAGACGGCTAGGAGTGAGAAGAAAGCGACCGTGGCCTTAATTAAGGTACATCCCTCAGCAATTGCCTAGTGTAAAAATGGGTAACCACAGAAAACCATCCGAAGGGCTGCCAACAGCGGGATTCAAACCCACTATTTCCCGAATACCGGCTATTGAGTGCTCTTAGGCGACTTCAGCTATCGAGCTCGGTGTGTCATATTTTAATTGGGACCTCATGCATATTGGTAACTTGTATATAATGTACCATTTTGAAGATTACTGATAAATAAAATCATGAATACAAATATATAAATAAAATTACTAAAATACTTAATAAAATTAATAAGCATAATTAACCGAAATGTCCGTAGTATGGGCGCCAGAGTTCACCAGAATGGATCCCTCGAATTTAGATAAGAGCATGATAGACTTTATATCACAGGGCGTGTACATAATGCTGCGTACTGGTACATCTGCTGCAGGCCTTACCTAACCTCCTGAAAACGACTAATTAGGTAGGAACTGCGCCTAGGTTCATCAATAACACTGATTCTAAAATAGCTAACTATATTCTTATCAAATTCCGTGCATGAGCACCTCATCAACATACAACATTATACATATAATACACACATAAAATATTGCTGGAAGACTCCATATTTACAACAACAACAACAACAATAATAATGAAAATCGTGGGAAAACGAAAGCGAGAACTAAGCTACCATTTGTAGACAGTCCGATGAACAATGTACATGTATGAAAATAAATACCCTTCACTGTCTCTATATCAATTCGACTTACCGATTCTCGTAATCGGCAGTTATCACATCACACAGATACTGTACCTTGTACTACTGTGTTCACATATTTTAACCCTTGTTGTAAAGATATATACACACGTCTGTCGATCCTCAACATAAATTATGGAAAGTCTGAGATAGCTTTCACCAACATATAATGCTAGGCCGCCACAAGTGCTACAATACTTAATGCGCAAGCACTCTCCACAATCAGCCACTTTCCACGAACATAACAAGACTACGCTCCACGAACGTTTGAAGTCCAGTCCATTGCAGCCGTGTCACTCCAGTACCGTGTATCAGCACCACTTCCTTCCCGTACAGTGCGTCAGTTGTACTTGTAGTTATCTTCCTTCTCGTTCCTTTACAATCACCTCTACAATCACGCTTACAATGTTCTAGGTTGCCGCCGTATGATCAACCTTTATAGACATCAACATCCCCCTCCTCTCAGATGATACGTCTGGATTGGTGCTTGCCAGCCAATCATGGGTGGTCCTCTTCTCAAGCCCAAGCCCTGAACTACTTCTTCCTCCCAAGACAATAACAAACTCTGGGGTATATTCCATGAGTCACCAAATTTTCCTAATACAACAACAAGCTCATGTCATCAGGCTGGGATATATACATGACTCATGAATTTCCCGACACAAGTACATCACAACAAACACTGGGGTAGCCATATGACTCATTCAAATTACCAGAGTTATTAAAGCAATCTTTTCCCACTCGTGCAAAACAAATTACTCATACCTACATATGTGGATATCTTCCAGCTTACCAATATAAATGTCAAAATACATAAATGAAATACTAATAATAATAATAATAATAATAATAATAATAATAATAATAATAATAATAATAATAACAATAATAATAATATTAATAATAATAAATCGAATACTGACAATAATATCTCTAACTTCTACATATAATTCGGGGGTGTGATATATGTACAATCACATAACGCCCCCTTGGTGAATCGATGATATCACATATTATGATTCACCATAAAACAGAACTTCATACATAACCTTATAATGGCATAACTGAACACACAATTTACTGTAATAATGATATATACATTGCGTCTAGTGCATTGTATTCGCACACAAGAAATACAATTTGTCCAAACAATAATAATAATAATATGGCTATATACACACAACTCCGATTGTTGCATATACCATTGAACACAATCCTTTCTTGCTACTGTACACATAACTCATAATTGATAATACAGTATATACATCCAAGGTGCAGATCCTATCTCTTATACCTGCGAAGGCTATAGATATTAAATGTCCCAAGCACCTTTTTGTCAGTGGTTAGGAGCCTAAAAGCACACTTGCCTATTCTACTGTCCACAGTATATGGACCCTGATATAACTGAAAAAACTATACATAAACTTAACATTGGCATTGATAAGCGAGGAATGCGTACCGTAATAAAATCTAACTACGTCTAGAATCCACACTATCTCACACACAAACATTCATCCCATCCATTCACACAAGAATCATACAAACTTTCATTCGGAACATTCATAAAAAGGAAATCCCTCTTTCTGAAATGCGCGGGAATCTCACTACGTTTACTCTTCCACAAAACCATAATTAATGCAAGCAAACAGGTCACATACTTTTTCACACATTCCACATCGATATCATACAGCACGTCATTCAAATCATTCACACAACTCTCAGTCTTAAATAAAACATTACACACACGCTTGGATAGACTTTCTTTCATCTCACGCACACTTCCATTTTCACACACGCTCATTCTGTTACTGGAATTATTAACATAATACACTTTGAAATTGCTATCATTACCACTTAATGACCCAACAATTAAACCATCTTCGCCACATTCCATATCAGCTCCTACTCGCACCACTTTCATTCCAACAACACTGCTACTCCAACACTGCTACTCTCGACTCTCTTAGAAGAAGTTTCATTAATCTCAAAATCACCATTTTCACACATAATGGACCTAACTTTACTCTCCTCACGTACACTTAAATCAACAAAAACATCCTCATGATGTATACTCCGTAAACACTCTTCGCTCACAAAACAACCTTCATCAACTTCACAAAAAACTTCGCTTTCAATTTCAGAAATTTACAAGATTATCGACCGCAACACCGCTATTACCATCACCACTAGCACAAAGTAGGACATCCGACACATCTTTCTTACTTTCATCACGCCCCCTATACACAAAATCACAAAACACATGGTCATTCAATAACTCCTCTTTCAAGTCTACCTCGTAACTTACCTGTTTCATCGCGTGAATAGGAATTTCGGTATCGGACTGCCTATCTGACCCAACTAAGAAGTCCGATTCCGGTTTAAATTACTTGACGTGGACTGTTCACCATTATCATGTCTTTGCACTTGATCTGGAGGTCTTTGATCCGTACGCCCCCTACTTTCGGATTGCCCTGGATTAGAACTTCTGCCATAATATTCCTGGTGATTACCTCCTTGATTAGAGTGTCTGTTTCCCCTTTCGGAATTACCTCCCTGATTCCCTTGCCTAGAATGACTGAAATTCTGATTATTCCTATCTCCCGCTACCTGATTACCTTGTCTCCCATTATCCCCGTAATTTCTACCTTCACTTTGCCTAGTCCTCCCCTGCCCTTCCAAAGCATCAAACCTCTCTAACAGCTGCTCTAATTCCTTGATCGTAACAATATTCTGCATACATGCCGCTAATCCGACCTTCTCAGGAAAATGCCTCAACATCTGGCGGACTGTATCTCTCTCCGATGCAAGACCTTCAATATTCTGGCTGATCAGAACATGCGCCAAGAAATATTCCGTCATAGACACACCTTCCTGAGGTCTATATTTGCCAAATAGCACGCGATCTCTTTCCCTTCCCTGAATAGCATCACTCCAAAATTTAGAACTAAATTTCTCCCTAAATTCCTGTAAACTCGAAATACCCTGTCTATAAACTTGAAACCAAGATCTCGCTTCTCCAACAAATGCAACATCCAACAGCTCATTAACCATACTCCACTCAATCAAACCATCGTCAAGATTCTTGGAAAACCGTTTCTCCACCGTTTTAAAGAATTCCATCGGATTAAACTGCCGACCATTAAACTTTGGTAATTCAGAGTCCTTCGTACAAGATACGTACCTATTACATATGCTGCTACCTACTTGGATTTGACTGATCTCCTGCCTTAACTTTACATGACATGCTTTAATTCCTTCTTCAACTACCATTCTGGCATTTCCTTCTACTGACTTGAGGTCTTTCTCCAATTTCTCAGTCTTTTCATCTATTCGCTTCGCTAAAACATTCTGGCTGGTTTTAATTCTATATATTTCTTCGACTTTATCTTCTACTATTTTTATTCTCCTATCACATTCCTTGCTGTTTTCAACAAATTCCTTCCTAACAACATTAAATCGGCATTCGATTTTCTCGGTCAGTTCCAAGCGTTGAGATTCAACCTTATTATTGACTTCTTGAATTTCCCTGCTTTGATGGTCAAACTTCTGGTTCAATTCGTCTATTCTACCATTCACAGCACTGCCTAAACTATCAATTTTACTAGACAAATCAACACTCACTGAATTTAATTCCTTACTCTGATTCTCAATCTTAATAGACAGTTCCGTACTAACTGAATTTAATTCACTATTAATACTGTATATTTCATTGCTTAAAAAACTCAATTCACTCTTCAACTCTTTACTCTGACTATCAATCTTATTGGACAATTCAACAGTATTATTGTCGATTTTACTGGACAGTTCAATATTATTATTATCGATTTTACTGGACAATTCATTAAATAGCGATTTAATCATACTAAAAGTTAAAGCCTCCCCTTGAACCGTTTCCTTAACAACCCCTACGTGCTGAGTTTGAGACGGGTTACTCGGTTCCTCACCCATCGTTGCCAATAGATCCTTCCCACTATCAGCCATTTTGCTACTCTTACTTAAATTAGATAAACTCAATGTGGTGGAATTCTTTTGCCTTCTCTTCTCCTGATTCTTAGTACCAGCAACTTTAAAAACCTCTCTAATTTCTTAATTTTATATTACTCGACTCGCTACAACATTTCTTCATACTCCAAAATACACATGAAACATATAAAACACTTCACTGACATAGTTTGCAGAATTCCAACCACACCTGACAAGTGCACCTACGCTTATAAGCCCAACAGATGTACCAATCATTCAGCCCCACGCTGGGCGCCAATTGTAACATTTTGAAGATTACTGATAAATAAAATCATGAATACAAATATATAAATAAAATTACTCAAAACTTAATAAAATTAATAAGCATAATTAACCGAAATGTCCGTAGTATGGGCGCCAGAGTTCACCAGAATGGATCCCTCGAATTTAGATAAGAGCATGATAGACTTTATATCACAGGGCGTGTACATAATGCTGCGTACTGGTACATCTGCTGCAGGCCTTACCTAACCTCCTGAAAACGACTAATTAGGTAGGAACTGCACCTAGGTTCATCAATAACACTGATTCTAAAATAGCTAACTATATTCTTATCAAATTCCGTGCATGAGCACCTCATCAATATACAACATTATACATATAATACACACATAAAATATTGCTGGAAGACTCCATATTTACAACAACAACAACAACAATAATGAAAATCGTGGGAAAACGAAAGCGAGAACTAAGCTACCATTTGTAGACAGTCCGATGAACAATGTACATGTATGAAAATAAATACCCTTCACTGTCTCTATATCAATTCGACTTACCGATTCTCATAATCGGCAGTTATCACATCACACAGATACTACTTTGTACTTTGTACCTTGTACTACTGTGTTCACATATTTTAACATTTGTTGTAAAGATATATACACACGTCTGTCGATCCTCAACATAAATTATGGAAAGTCTGAGATAGCTTTCACCAACATATAATGCTAGGCCGCCACAAGTGCTACAATACTTAATGCGCAAGCACTCTCCACAATCAGCCACTTTCCACGAACATAACAAGACTACACTCCACGAACGTTTGAAGTCCAGTCCATTGCAGCCGTGTCACTCCAGTACCGTGTATCAGCACCACTTCCTTCCCGTACAGTGCGTCAGTTGTACTTGTAGTTATCTTCCTTCTCGTTCCTTTACAATCACCTCTACAATCGCCCTTACAATGTTCCAGGTTGGCCGCCGTATGATCAACCTTTATAGACATCAACATCCCCCTCCTCTCAGATGATACGTCTGGATTGGTGCTTGCCAGCCAATCATGGGTGGTCCTCTTCTCAAGTCCAAGCCCTGAACTGCTTCTTCCTCCCAAGACAATAACATACTCTGGGGTATATTCCATGAGTCACCAAATTTTCCTAATACAACAACAAGCTCATCTCATCAGGCTGGGATATATACATGACTCATGAATTTCCCGACACAAGTACATCACAACAAACACTGGGGTAGCCATATGACTCATTCAAATTACCAGAGTTATTAAAGCAATCTTTTCCCACTCGTGCAAAACAAATTACTCATACCTACATATGTGGATATCTTCCAGCTTACCAATATAAATGGCAAAATATATAAATGAAATACTAATAATAATAATAATAATAATAATAATAATAAAAAATCGAATACAGACAATAATATCTCTAACTTCTACATATAATTCGGGGGTGTGATATATGTACTATCACAATAAATCCTGATCACGGCCCCCTGATTACAGAAATTCGTATTTATTAAGATATTTTCTCTCTCTCTCTTTTTGGTTGCCATCACTTTCAGGTTATTTTGTCCAATTTTCGCCATTATTTTGTCATTTTTAGCCATTCGTTTCATTAAACTCTTGTTTTAAAGTCATGTTTCTCCGTCCTGCGTCATTATTTGTTCATCTTTATGCATTTACATTTGGGGTAATCAGCATATCTCAAAGCCATCCGAGATTACAATAAACGGGGACTCACAACTCAAAAGGTTCAGTACTCGGTTGGAAAACTTTGAAATAAATTAACCTTCTACAATCTTTATCAGAACTCTTTGGAAACCACATTCCTACAAGCCGACGATACATTGCTTCTAATCTGGATGGGGTTGCGGTGAGAGTTGGAGGTAGGCCTCTTATCACTCTAACAGGTACAAGTCAGATTGTTGAAATGCCGGAGTACTAATATACATAAACGTGCTTGTTAGTTTCGTTTTACGCAGTGCGAGTTTTATTTAGTCGTGTGTGATTCACTTGTGGTGTTAGCATCCCATAGATAATGCTTTAACTGAACATTGAAGGAAAATACAATGACTTAGCAAATGTCATGGGATAGTCAACTAATAGCGTGTGGGGCCTCCTCTGGCCCTGCGAACTGCAGTGAGATGCCGTGGAAGTGAGTCGACAAGTCCCTGGTAGTCCTCTGGACGCAGCTGACACCAAATCGTTTGCAGAGCGGCCGCCAATACTGGTCTGTTCGTGAGTGCAGGATTCATGGCACGGAGCCTGCGTTCCAGGACATCCCAGATATGCTCGATAGGGTTCATATCGGGGCTCCTGGGTGGCCATGGCAGTCGTTGGACTTCCGCTGCATGTTCCTGGGACCACTCCCGGGCGATGTGGCGGCGCGTTATCATCTTGAAACACCGCAGAACCGTCTGGGCGCTGGAAGGCCAAAAATGGGTGGAGATGGTCTCTGAACAGCTCAACATACCACGTACCATTCAAAGTCTCTTCCAGAACAACTAGGGGCCCATTCCATACAGGGAAAATGCACCCCAGACCTTAACAGAGACACCAGCGCCCTGGACCACACCTTCGAGGCAGGCGGGATCCATCGCTTCATGTGGTCTGCGCCATACACGGTGCCTCCCATTGGCATGGTGCAGTTGGAATCGTGATTCGTCCGACCATATCACGTTACGCCATTTTTCCAGTGTCCATCCCTGGTGACTGGCGACAAATGCGCGTCGTTGTGCCCGACGACGTTGGGTTAACAGTGGTACCCGTGTGCGGCGCAGGCTCCCATACCCCACAGAACCCATGTTCCCATGGATTGTCCACTGGGAGACGTGTCTAGCACGGCCTGTGTTGAATTGAACGGTGATTTGTTGTACGGTTGCCCGTCTGTCACTATTGACAACCCGTCTCAGATGTCGACGGTCATGGTCATCGAGGGTGGCTGGACGGCTGATCGTTCGTCTGTTGTGGACGGTGACACCCGCATTCGACCATTCACGATACACCCTGGACACGGTTGATCGTGTGAAGCCGAATTCCCGCACCACTTCCGAAATCGCACTTCCCATCCGTCGGGCACCGACCACCATACCCCGTTCGAACGGTGTCAGCTCATGACGACGTTCCATGTTACACCTGCTACATGCACAGCCACTGCTCACAAGGTCTCCTATACAACTGCCGCTGGCACAGGGGGCGTGTGGTGCGCAGACAACACTCCTGCGCATCAGTGCTCCGCTATGCCATGACATTTGCTCAGTCAGTGTACTTCACAATTCGGCTGACGTTTGATGACGTGACACTGGTGAAAACTTTTCTGTTTACCCTGCTTTTCCTAAATCACTAGCAGTAACACATGGGGCACTAACAAATATCAACTTTGAAACTAATGCGTATGCAATGCTGACAGTGAAGCAATATGGTACTGCTGTGACCAAATGTACTTTTTACGTCGCACCGACACAGATAGGTTGTATGGTGAAGATGGGGTAGGAAAGGGCTAGGAGTGGGAAGGTAGCAACTGTGGCCTTTAATTAAGGTACAGTCCCAGCATTTGCCTGGTGTGTAAATGGGGAAACTACGGAAATATATCTTCAGGGCTGTGGACAATAGGGTTCAACTCAACTATCTCCCGAATGCAAGCTGATAGTTACATGATGAAATTTAGCCGGGCTGAAGGTTACCTACACGTCATCTTTCTTTGGCTAGGATTTATTTTATCTACACAACTCCTTTGACAGGGACTCAGTTTGCCACATTTTTGACGAATAGACTGACTTTACCAACTCCGAATGTAATTGTTCATGTTAAGTTAATGTTGTTCATTTTATTTTAGCTGTTAAGGAAGCAAAAGGTGCAGTAAATGCAGCGAAACTCGCAAGAGCTGAAGTGCAAAGAAAAAGAAAAATAGCTCAACGTTTACAAGAGAAAGCATTCCAAGAAACTGCCGGTGAAAAGGTTGCAGCTTTGGACAACATTGCAGCAACAACACTGAAGAATATGGCGGACGTGGGGCAGGCGACAGCATCATCAGCGTACACAAAAAGTATCGTGGGCAGAAAGAGAGCGGAAAAGTGTGCACGATTGGCGGCGGCTGCCGCAAAGGCAGCAGAGCAAATGGAGTCCGCGGCAACGGTCAAAGCCAAAGCAGCTGCTAAAGCTGCAGCAGCGGCAGAGGTGGCGGCGGACGTTGAGGAAGTTGTGAGGGGAAGAATGGCTGCAAGGTAAAGAAACTAAATTGTCTGTTTATAACCGTACGTGGAGGTTAGCGCCTTAGTCTAGAGCCGTCGGAAACCTGGGTTCGATTCTCGGCCTGGTTGAGGAATTTTAACTGTCTCCTTTCTTTGCGTTATCTGTGTTCCGGACGCTCGCTGTTGTCATGGTTGTCTTTAGCTTGTCGAGCACAGTTTCGAGGAGCTGAGCAGAGTTCAAGTTATATCATTCCCTCAAGTTCCCCAGTTCCCCTACGGGTGGTGTAGAATACATACTGGTCGTAAGAAACAATTAAAAGGGTTAAGGCTATAAATTTTGGAGTATTAGTTGATAATGGATCCCCTAGCTGAGTTTAGCATTGCTTCCATTTACATGTGTTAGTCTCCTCATTTTCATCTTCCCTATCCGACCTTCCTTAGTCAACTCTTGTTCTCTTAGCATTGCGTGGCCTAGAAAGTCTTGTTATGTTCACGCCCTTTGTGTCCTACTTCTTTTTCGGACAACATTTTTCGAAGCCTTGGTGTACTTTTATTTTCATTTCCAGTTAGTGTTAAGAGAGTTACTCTTCCTCTTAACAGTAATCACCAACAACATCAAGTTCACCAACCGGGAAATCCTTCTTCTCCCATGTTCAGATTTCACGCTAATATGTAGGTTCTATGATTCGGTTAAACAGTTAATTACAGTATCTTGGCTCAGAGGCTGAGTATTCTTATTGTCCCCAATATTCTTCCTACTCGTACACCACACACAGCACTTCCGTATTACACAAACAGGCAGTTCTCTACATATAACAGACGGCGTCCTTGTCGGATATTCTGCTAGCAATTATTATTATTATTATTATTATTATTATTATTATTATTATTATTATTATTATTATTATTAAGAAATACGTCGCAATTGGAAAATACCCCGGTGGGAATAAAATAAAGTTAAAACATAATTACACAACAACAGTAAGAGTACAAGAAGCAATTCCATCTTCAGGGCTGCCGATAGTGGGATTCGAACCTACTATCTCCCGGATGCTAGCTCACAGCCGCGCTACTTGTGCCAGGCTCCTCACTTTCACCTATCCTATCCGACCTCCCTTGGTCAACTCTTGTTCTTTTCCGACCCCGACGCTATTAGGTTTGCGAGGGCTAGGGAGTCTTTCATTTTCACGCCCTTCGTGGCCCTTGTCTTCCTTTGGCCGATACCTTCATTTTTCGAAGTGTCGGATCCCTTCCATATTTTCTCTCTGATTAGTGTTATATAGAGGATGGTTGCCTAGTTGTACTTCCTCTTAAAACAATAATCACCACCACCACAGCCGCGCTGTTTAACATTCTAAATCCATCATCGTCGTATACAACTTCACATACAACTTACGTATTTCCAGTGCTTAACACTACTGCTTACTTTATTATAGGTTCAGCTTACTATTAGTTTAACATTACAAACACCGTCGTATACACATTCACACGAACCTAAGTATTTCAATATTTTACACTATGACTTAGAGTAGATTTACTAACTACTATCTCAGCAGTGTAAATACAGCACGTTAAATATACAATTCACTCAGACCTTAAATAATTCAAATTCCTTAATACTACAATTTACAGTCCATTAGAATGTGACAACATCACACAGAAATTTACAGGATGCTGAAGTCTCTTCTTGAAGCATCTTACATTTTTAGGAAAAGCCTTTAAGGCGGCTGCAGGTAATGCAGTCCAGTCATCAATTCCCAGATTTACGAACGAATATTTACCATAGTTTTCTGCGATCTATCTTTTACCTTATGCGGATGATCTGTCCTACTTTATGTAACAGGGCTTTTCTAGTTTAACTCTCCCCAAGCGTGTAAGCATTATACATGGTACATAACCGTGTTCGTTTCTTTCTAGTCCCCAGTGTCTCCTACCCAAATTTTTCTATCATAATTGTCACGCTACTTCTAAGGTTGAAATCATTAAGCACGAATCTTGCAGCCTTTCGCTGTACCATTAGACAGAGGTGTGCAAGTTCATGCTATTGTAATTGTTCCTTAATGAGCGGACCCCATACGGCTGCTCCATACACCAGGAATGCTCTAATGAGTGATATATAGCCCTGCGCCTTCGGCTAGAAACTGCTGCCTTATAGCACCCTCATCACGAAGTGTAAGGACTTGTACGCTTTGGTAATTACACTTCCTACGTGGTTGTCTCATTTTAGACCTCTCTTTACGTGGATTCCTGGGTACTCTCAACCAGAGCGTCCGATCCAAGACAATATTGAAAGTCCGCTTCCCTACGTTTCTTTCCAATTATTATGAGACTGCATTTTCCAGAATGTATTTTCATTTTGTCATCGAGTGCCCAGTTATGGAGTAAATTTACATCGGCGTGTGCATTCTGTATTTTTCTGGATATTATGCAGTCGTCCGCAAACAATCTGCATTCACTTCGAATTTAGTTCGGCAGATCGTTGAAAAATGCCGTAAGTAGGAGTGGCCCTATAACACTACCCTGTACTATACCCGATGTTAAAAAAATTCGTCGGAGTATTTACTTCCCACCTTTACCCTCTACGTGCGGTCTGTCAGAAATTCCCGGATCCACAGAACCACCCTTCTATCAATGTTTGTTCCCATCAGTTTTAGGACCACAATGTCATGTCGTACTACTTTAAATGTTTTAGCAAAATCCATTACAATAGCATCAACTTGCACACCTCTATCTAATGATTCGCTAATATCTTGAAAGAGCGACATCTGGCTCTCGCAGGAGAAACCTTTTCTATATCCGTGTTGACGGCCATTAATCTTTGAACTTTTCTCTCATTGTTTTCATAGATATTCTGAAATGAAGTGTTTCATTTGTTTGCATACAATGGACGTAAGGTCTATAGTTGTCTATTAGCAGCCTGTTGCTCCCTTTAAAAATCGGGACTACAGTTGCTTTCCTCCAATCATCTGGAATTTGCGTACTGTTGAGCGACAAAGTGAATAGTATTTCCAAATTGCGTAGAATAGCTCTACCTCCCAGTTTCAGAACCTCCACAGCAATGTTATCAGACCCTGTTGACTTATTTTTCCTTATGTTCTTAATTCTTTTATGATTTCTTGTACGGATAATTTGAAAGAGAGAACAATCAATATTGTCGATAATGTCTATCGCCAGGCTATACTGCTCATTAAATACGTTCCCATACCAATGATTTAATTCATTAGCTATTAGTAGATCTTCAGTAATTACCTCACCTTCCCTGGACATTATCATTGCCATATCATGCTGGCTCCTTTCCTTTTCCTAAAAAACTTATAGAGATTTTTCACCCTTTTTCCCTGGAAGAAAGTATACCTTTCATATGTTTGCCATGAGCAACTTTATTTTCAGTAGCGAGTTCTTTGGACAGCTTGTGAAACCTGTTCATATGCTCCGAACTAAATTGCCTCTTATTGTACACTTTCCTTACTTTCCTTTTCTAGGCTCCTAATTTTACTATTGTATTATTCGGGATCTGGATTCCCTTTTTAGCAGTTTAAGGGGCGCAAACTGCCCAATAGCCCTATTAATAATATCAACAAAATTACCCCACATTACGTTTATGTGCCCGCCTTGTGATGCCCAGCTGGAAAATATTTTCCATAGAAACTCTTGGAATTTAAAGGGGTCAGCTTTACTATAGTGATATACTTTTACTTTCTCCTCATTATCTAGTTTAGTGTTTAAACGATATCTAATATTTAATTCTGCAGCAGAGTGGTCGCTAGGTCCTGGTACTACCATACAATTTATGTGCAAGTCATCGGGTCTTAAAAGATAAATATCTAAAGTGTTGTTTCCTCTTGTGCCGGGCCAGTTGGCCGTGCGGTTAGGGGAACACAGCTGTGAGTTTTCATCCGGGAGATGCTGGGTTCGAGCCTCATTGTCGGTAGCTCTGAAGATGGTTTTCCGTGATTTCCCATGTTTACACCAGGCAAATGCTGGGGCTGTTCCTTAATTAAGGCCACGACAGATTCCTTCCCACTCCTAGGTCTTTCCTACCCCATCGTCGCCATAAAACCTATCTGTGTCGTTGAGCCGTAAAGCAAGGTGTAAAAAAAATGTTGAAAGTCTACCAATTGGGTAAATCCATCATACCTAATTAGCTTGTTTACCGCAACCTGACTGTAGCCCCTTCCCGTAGTATCGTCAGATCAGTTTATGTCGGGAAAATTTAAGTCACCTGCAGTTTTAAAACGTGTCTGCATATGCCTGTACACATAACATCGTACAGCCTGTCGAGTACCGAGAAGTTGATACCGGGCGACCTATATATTCCTATTATCTGAATGGGGTTGGCATTCCCTTGATCCAAGATTGGCACACAGAGCATTTTGTAGTCCTCATCGACCCATTTTAAATAACTACCTATGTTATTTCGTACCTAGATAAATACTCCACCACTGTTTACACTCCCATTCAGCGATGACTCTGTACAAATGGCAATATCCACATGGTATGATTCAGTAAGATTCCAAAATTTTATTTTGCACGCTTTGAAAGTTAACCTGCAGTAGTCTTAGGGTCTTGCCTCCATAGTCTCTAATCCGTGGCTGCTCGTTACCCGTCGTCAGCTCCATTTGGCAGCCCTCCTCCGACTCGAGTCTTCCTCATCCTTGCCGGCACGACTCAATACCTCTCTCGTATAGATTTCCTAGCTCGTACGAGCCTCGCCTGTTCAGGTGCAGTCCGTCTCGCGCGAAGTCCCGGTGTCTTATCCAGCAATCCGTCCCCACAAACACCAAGTCCAGCTGCTGACACACTCAGTCCATCCGGTCGTCCAAAGCCTTCACCCGCCGTCGAGACACTCGCCAGTTCATATACCTCTCCCAAATAGTCTACTGACTCCTTTCTTCTAAGATCATTGGTCCCTACGTGAAGCACTATCACTTCTACATCGTCGGTATCTTCCACTCTTTCAACATGCTGAGACAGCTGTTTAATTTTCATTCCTGGATAACACTGGGCCTTTTAACCAGTCCTCCTTGAAATCACCACTCCAGCGTATCATCGAATCACCCATGATCAGTAGGTTACGTGATTTTTTAATGATCGAATCACTTTCCTGATCTGATTCAACTGTAGGAATATAATCAGGTTCTGCTTCCTTGTTCCTTTTTGAACTATTTTCTATCTATGCATTCACTGCTTCTTCGAAGTCTACAAACTTCCGCTCTAGATTATCTGTTTTCAAGTCTCTCGCCTTGATTGCTTCCCTCATATTTTCCACAGTGTTACAAACTTACAAAACCAAAGGTTAATCACAAAGTTTACACAAGGAGCAATTTTAATACCACCTATTCAATACAGTTTGTTCCACTATTGTGTGGTCAAACACACATAGAAATTACCAGAATTGTTAAAGGTACATGTTTCGCCCTATATTTATTGGGCATCATCAGTCTCATTCAATCTTAAAACACACACTGGTCTGACGAATCTTAACAAATTACATAAAACGTTTGGTGAACACTCAATGGTGTTGATACTGTGGTTGCATAATGATTACAGCACAAAAATATTGAATAAAATAAGTACACATACTAAAATCACTCAAAAAACTTAAAACGTTCATCAACAAGTAATTGTGTCACATTGTATTTTAAAAATAATCCTTGTCTGACACTGAGGAGAAGTAGGAACTTTAAGCAGACTAACGCTGCAGATACATTAGGACATACTGTACGTTACATCCTGACAATGAAGTGACAACATTGTTTACTAAGGACATCCACGTCTACAAGAGGCATTTTCTGGTCACACGAAATTGTCATTTGACCTACCCTCTTTTATTGGATAATTTTAGCAGCGTTTTCGACAAATGCTTCAATGTTTTTTAGCGCTTCTCGACATACTACGATTTTTATCCAACATTCCAAGATGTCTTAATCTATACAGCATCCAACTCGACCACGTATTTTCATCATAAATATTGAATCTTTTAATTGTACTATTCTTATCCTGTGAAGCCTTGGTTTTGATAATCTGTTCCCCAGGCGTGATATATATTGTTCAAGCCTTTTATTCAAAAAGATCCATTTCAGTGTCAGACATGGATTATTTTTAAAATACAATGTGATACAATTACGTTTTGACGAACGTTTTAATCTTTCAAAGTGATTTTAGTATGTGTACTTATTTTATTCGATATTTTTTGTGCTGTGATCATTATGCAACCACAGTATCAGCACCATTAAGTGTGCACCAAACGTTTTATGCAATTTGTTAAGATTCCTCAGACTAATGTGTGTTATAAGATTGAACGAGGCTGATGATGCCCAATAAATAGTGGGCGAAACTTGTACCTTTAAAAATTCCGGTCATTTCTATGTGTAGGCTATTTGACCACACAATAGTGGAAGAAATTGTATTGAATAGGTGGTATTAAAATTACTCCTTGTGTAAACTTTGTGATTAGCTATTTTCAATACGGAATAATGACACGAATAATGGTTTGTAAAACCAAAGGTTGCCAGACAATTTTCTTTCTTCAACTTAGCACAGACGAAGTGGAACCACTTTAAGCACACCACATACTTGATTCCATTTTTTAATTTCTTGCTACAGGAGCCTCCGTGGCTTAGGCGGCAGCGCACCGGCCTCTCACCGCTGGATACTGTGGTTCAAATCCCGGTCACTCCATGTGGGATTTCTGCTGGACAAAGCGGAGGCGGGACAGGTTTTTCTCCGAGTACTCTGGTTTTCCCTGTCATCTTTCATTCCAGCAACACTCTCCAATATAATTTCATTTCATTAGTCATTCATTAATCATTGCCCCAGAGGAGTGTGACAGGCTTCAGCAGCCGGCACAATTCCTATCCTCGCCACTAGATGGGGGCTTCATTCATTCCATTTTTGACCCGGTCGAATGACTGGAAACAGGCTGTGGATTTTCATTTTCAAGTTCTTGCTACACGTTGAACACTTAATTGCCGTCGATTCTGTGGGGGCCTGAACATCACACTCCACTCCAGGTCCTGGGTTCAACTCAACACCAATAATAACCAACAAGGCCACTGTAACAACTGCCAAGAACCATAAGTTTATAGGTCCGGAAAGAGCGCACTGTCGCGGACAGGGAGCCGGCCATTCAGTCCAGGCCTAGCACTCTGCCTGGACGGAGCCTCTCCACCTTGGCTCCCGTTTCCTCGGAAGGGTGGTTGTTCCCCGTCGCTCCTGCCAGCCGCTAGCACCTAAGAGCTAGTCCCAGCCAAGACTCTCGACAAGATGGCCGCCAAGTACGGAGCTCTAGCTCTCGCCTCCACTCCAGCCGTGGCAATAGCCCGCGCTGGCCCGCCAAGATCCTCGACCAACCAGAGCTCTTTTGATCGACCCAACGACCAATCACGATCTTGCCTGCCAAGTAATCCTGCGAGGTCTCTCCAAGGCTCTACTTTTCATCAGTCAGTCCTGCCAGCATCTAGTTTCCACCCGTAAAGAGCAATTTGTCCCGGCGCCGTGGTGTCCTGTGTTCGTGACTTGTCTGTGGCGTTAACCACTCTAAAAACTACCCCTGTCACGACTCAGGCACCCGGTAGCCCATTGATTGGTCCGCCATGTGCGTTTGACCCCACACCTACGCTCCCCCTATTTCCCCGGTCACTGGATCCCACCCTGATTTCCTCCTCAACCCATGCTCACCTGAGGTTGTATGGCCCTGGCGGCTGCGATACCGGCTATTCTCACCAATGGGGGTTGACCGGCCAGCTGGGGGGAACCCTAGGCTTAGGCCCCGGGGGCAACCCGTCTTCCATGGGTGACATGGCAAGAGGACCATCCTAGTGCCTTTGACCCTCCTCGGTCATGAGTCCACACCTTGATATTCCCCCTCTGCCCATGCACTCCCCGAGGCTGTATGGCCCTGGCGGCTGCGATACTGGCCATCTCACCATGGAGGTTGACCGGCCCGCTGGGGGGAACCCTGGGCTATGACCTGGGGGGCAACCCGTCTTCCAAGGGGGTCATGGCCAGGGGTCTTATCCTGGTGCCCTTGACCTCCAAGCTGTGTTCAGGTCCAATATGCGGCAACCACCTACCCGGGGGCGTGGCAACACGGTCTCACGGTGACTGCTTGCTGCAGACCTGTTCCGACCCCATCTTCAAGGAACAACCTCTCACCCTCTCCCCCATACAGGGCCCCCTCAGTGGATCGAGTAGCTGAGACCCTGTACCCAAGATCAAGTATGCCTGACACTCTCCTCACCCCTTCTCTTCTTTCTCCGGCCTAAATTTCCGCTCCCTCCCATCTTTAGATTATCAAGCAACATTCGGCGTGGTCACCCACCAGATGGGTGACCACCACTCCCAGGGCTTAGCCGCCATGAATTAACCTGCTCACTCCCACTATGGGTATTCTGAAACCTCGGACTCTGTCCTCAGAGATCCCAGGCCACCTTTTCTCGCCCTACGGGGTGCAGGTCACATTCTGACCAGTCACGACATTATTCCTGGTACAATCATACCACTTCACCTAATACCGTTTTGTTCAACCCCCAACCTGTCGAAAGCAGCACTCAAGGCCGTATTGGCCGTAGGGCTTATGCTTAAATGGACTTGGGCCCCGTCCAAATTTGTCCATTAAGACGTGTGGTCTACCCGCGGACTGGAGGGCCTCACCCGCCCCTACCACATTCCTAAATTTCCAACGCGCAACCCATGGTAAACAACTTCCCTTCAGAGCGCTGGGAAAAGACGTCCGCCCACTTGAACAGCTCACTCACATGATTATTATTATTATTATTATTATTATTATTATTATTATTATTCTTTCTTCGTTATGCCCGTTTACAGAGCGCGTTGGAACTTGTTAGCTTGATGATGGTTTTCCTTTCTTCTTCTCCTCCCAAAATCTCTTCATGAACTCGCTGTGCTGTTTCTTGCGTTCTTCCGTCCATTGTCTCCCTGTGGTTCTTTTAGCCTTTTCCGTGAACGTGTGCTTTGCAACCAGATTCCCAAAAGCCTTGCGACCCCTGATGATATCTTCTGTGATGTTCATTTTTTTTAAGTCCTGCTTTATTTCCTCAAATCATCTTATTTTGACCTTCTTTGAATTAATTATACCAAGCAGTTTTTTTGCATATCTAGTGTCGTCCATTCTACAGATGTGGCCATAGAATTTCAATCGTCTCCTGCGTACGGTATCTGTGAACTTGTCGATTGCTTTGTACAAATCTACAGTCTTCCTTTTCATCCATATACTATTTACATGAACGGGGCCATATATTTTCCTCAGAATTTTTCGTTCTTGTTTTTCAACTTCATCCATTTTAGAGTGGCCTCCTAGAGATGTGGTTTTTGAGGCATACAAGGCTTCCGGAAGAACAACAGTCTTGTAATGCCGAAATTTTGCATTTCGTGACATCACTCTTTTATTGTAGTGGTTCCATGTTATTCGGTATGCTTTCATGAGTTTGGTGGCTCTTTCTAAATTAGCTTTCCTGTCCAATCCGGATGGTACAATGATTTCTCCTAGATATTTGAAGGAAGGGACCTATTATTATTATTATTATTATTATTATTATTATTATTATTATTATTATTATTCTTTCGAATGGGCCACCAGAGGACCACGTGCCAATTTCAATGCCTTCTTCTTCTTTGTTCTTTCCTTTTCTTCCAGTACGCTTTCATCTGTTCACTATGTTTCTTCTTTCTGTCTTCAGACCACTTTGAACCAGTCGTTTTTACTTTCCTACCTTGGAATCCTTCTATTTTCAATACTTTTAACCGAAAGCCTTCTCTATTATTTATTTCTTCTGTTGTTATATTGTTTTTTTCTAAATCCTTTCTTACTTCGTTGACCCAGCTTGTCGTTGATTTCTTACTCCACAAATATCTGAAAATCTTACTGGTTAATCTACTATCTTGCATTCGATATAAATGTCCAAAAAACATAAGTCTCCTTTTCCTCATTACATCTGATATATTTTCTATTTTTTGATATATTTCAGCATTACTTCGTAATTTCCAACCTTCTGCTGTGTTTTGTGGGCCTAATATTTTCCTCATGATTCGCCTTTCTAGTATTTCTAGCTTATCTAAATTATAGTTTAATGCCAGACACTCGCTTGCATATAGGCATTCTGGCTTCAATTATTATTATTATTATTATTATTATTATTATTATTATTATTATTATTATTATTCATGTATAGTAGTATACGCAGAGAAATTCAATCATGATGCACAAAAGCTAATGCAGTGATCATAGCATTCTGTAAGAAAGAAGTCAGCCATCGGGTGAAAGTTTCTTTACATGTTTTCAAACCGACTTTGCCGTACGGGAGTGAAATCTGGGTGGAGTCCTGATATCTTATTCATGAAGCTAGCAAGAATGAGTGCTAGTAAAAACCTTTGGGAATGTTGGTAAGACGGAACTCGGAATGAGGAGATAAAGGCCAAGTAAAAAATTAACTCGGTGGATGAAGCTTCAGTGTTGGGTCATAAGAGTCAATTAGTGGAGAATAGGTTACCTAGGGGAATAATGGACTCCTCCATGGTGGGCGAGAGAAGTGGAGGGAGACCAAGGTAATGATGGTTAGTTTCAGTTTTTAATTTAATGATTAGATGATGATGGTGGTGGTGAATGTTCTTTTAAGAGGAAGTACAATTAGGCAACTATCCTCTGTTATCAATCAGAGGGAAGAAATGAAAGGGATGTGACATTTCAAAAACATGAGGGTATCGGTCAAAAAGGACAAGTGCCATGAAAGGCGTGAAAATGGAAAACTACCTAGGCCTCGTAACCTAATACCGCCGGGGTCGAAAAAGAACAACAGATGACCAAGAGAGATTGGATAGGATAGATGAAAGTAAGGAGCCTGGCACAAGTAAGTAGAAGCAATGCCAGGACTCAGCTAAGTGTCCCGTCGGTTGCAACCTACGTTCCCAAGTTGACAGCCCCTGAGGCCCCTTTTAGTCGCCTCTTACGACAGGGAGGGGATAACGTGGGTGTTATTCTACCGCCCCCATGCACAGGGGTTTTAATAATCAGACGTAAGACCTAAACGAAGCCACACAATTAGTTGCAAATAAAGGCTTACGGAGGTGCTTAATTTAATTCACAGAGGCTTGGGGACTGTGGACTGAAAGACATATGTACGTATATGTTAACGTTATTAGTCAATCAACCCGGCATTATTATTATTATTATTATTATTATTATTATTATTATTATTATTATTATTATTATTATTCCCTCTGTTGATCAGTAACTTAGTACGTTCTGGGCCTCCAGATCTCAAGATCACGGATTGCAATCCGGCAAAGATGGTCGAGTTTTTGAAGGGTAGGAAAAAGTTTAATCGGCACTTCATGTGGTGCGTGTCGGCATGTAATAGATCTGTGGTGGGACATTCGGTGTTTACCGGACGAAACTAAGTAAAAGCTTAACCATGTATTGCCCAACAGAAATCCGTTTCACTGCCATAGAGTAAAAGGAAGCGAACGTACAAATTGACACTCAGGCTGTCTAGATGGCATCAATGGCTGCACATGAGAGCTGAGGCCATGTTATTATTATTATTATTATTATTATTATTATTATTATTATTATTATTATTATTATTATTATTATTATTATTATTATTATTATTATTATTATTATCCATTAGGGTCTTCTAGGCACCACGTGATCATTTCAACGCTTCATCCTCTGTTGTACCTTCTTCCTCCAATACTCCTTCGGATCAGCTCACCATGTCTCCTTTTCCTCTCCTCATTTTGAGCCTATTTTCTCCCCCACCCCCACCCCCACCCCCCGACCTTCGAATCCTCCCATTTTTAACACTTCCTTTCTAAAAATCTCTCTCTCTCTTTGTTACTCCTTCTTCACTTATCTTGTTTCTTTCCAAATCTTTCTTGACTTCATGAATCCAGGTTGTTGTTGACTTCTTGTTCCAAAGGTATTTGGCTAACCTGTTGTCATCCATTCTGTATAAATGTCCAAAAATATCAATCGCCTCTTCCGTTATTATTATTATTATTATTATTATTATTATTATTATTATTATTATTATTATTATTTAGATTAATACTTTCACGGCCCGTAACTCTGGACACGATAATAAGCTTTTGAGCTTCTGCCATGTTAAGAAAGCCAAATGAAATTGTTTATATTTCCTTGACGTGGCAAAAGCTCAAAAGATTATTATCCAGAAAATCGCCGGTTCGATCCTGACTGTTGTTGACTGGAATTTTAAAGTCAGATAAATCCAGTGTAGGCCATGTCATTAAAATTTTTGGTATACTAAGGGACACCGTAATTCCAATATGATTTATCCTTGAATCTTTGCCGTTCCTATTTAAACACATTTACCTGTGCTCCTCAGTAGTGATATACTCTGGCATCAACTTTGAGATCATTCACCCTTAGCTTTGCCTCTTATAATGAGATGTCTCAAGAAATAACGAATCATTGCTGCCTGTGGATGAGTTCTGTTATATCTTTATTTAAATACGAGTTTCGGCTCGTCGTATCAAGAGCAAATCTTGACGCATACGCGATAAATCATTGAAAATAAATATCAGGTGGAGATTTCAGTCATACCCATGTAAATAACGGCTCACAGATATGTCTCTATTCAGCATCATCCTATCAAAATGTGAATAACAACAGTGTAAATATAATGGCGTTACATTTTTTGGGTGTGAATTGTACCATACCAGGTTTTATTCCCTGTAACCGAGCATACACACTTAAGGTTCGCCACTAGCTTTTCTTCTGGTGCTTTCCGTAGGGTCCCTTACTTCTTTCTTGAATCAGTTCTTCGGCTGTTCATAACTTCCTTCGCTGCACTTCCTCGCGGAGTGCTACATTTCCAAGGCATTAAGAATTCTACGTTATATTCCGATGATAGATAATAAAATATATTCTTTAAAGGCCCTATTATGCAATTTACATCACTAAAACGGACTTGAATGGAGGACGTACCTTTTTCCCGTAAATCCATAGTGTTATGTAATTTCGCACTTTATTGAAAGTCTAAATAGTGCAAATTACTGTGTCAATAATGGTATAACTTCGCGTGCTTATTGTTACTAGGTGCCCCTCTTGTAATGCAAATGCTCCGACGAGGGTGGAAAACTATGTGTTATTGTCGTAAAGGGCAGTGTTGTGTAATACATGAGTTGCAGGATTGTCGGAGACAGCACAAACACTCAGTCTTCCAGTCAAGGGAATCGAGCTCGAGGCCCTCTGGATCGAAGGCCAAAGCGCTGAGCACTCGGCCAAAGAGTCAGGCTAATAATGTTGTAAATAGTACAGAGTTATATAGAAATATTGCAAGTAAGTAGGAACTCAGTATACTGTTAATGAAGGAAACATTCATTTTTAATCGTGATTTTCTTCTAATGACATTTTAAAACATACTTTTATTTCTCAGCAATTACTGGTGCTAGATAGCTGAGATTTTATATAGTTACTTATATAGTTGTCTTTGATCTCTATGTACCTTAAGAAATATTTTTCCCATTGATTTTTCTATAAATTTGGGCAGTGTTTGCATTAACATCATAAATATGTTTATAAAATGTTCCCAATAAATATAACTAATTCATTCTGGTAAAGAAAGTAAACTTGGTTATTGAGAATAATTATGTACAAGAATACCCAGTCGTTCAACTTACGTAGGTTTAAAAAAAACGATACATCAGTACACCTCATTATTTTCTCGTAAACGTATTTCGCTTGTGATGTTGGATTTTCTATAATTTACAGTACAAGAAATAGATAAATGATCTATTGCTCTTAATCAATGTAATTCCAATACTACGCTAAAGCACATTTTATTATTTCGAGGCGATATATGTATAAGTTTCTGCGAACCTTATCGTTGAATGTAGTTGCGTGGTGTAAGTTTGTACACACTACTAGAAATTACATCAAGACTATATTGTGAATTAGTCGTCTTACACTGATGAACGGACATTTTTAAAAGTAGATGTATACATATATATATACAAGAAGTTATCATTTGTTATTATTTGGTTACAGCTCAAAGCGTCAAAGAGGAGGTGCAGCCAAAGTAATCACTCCTACACCTTGTCAAGGTAAGAGAATTTTATTACTCGATATTCGTGACTAATTCTCTAATTATCTCAACAAATCTATGTATGTTGAATTCCTAAATAGAAACTCTTGCTCTTTAAAATGTTTAGGTAAATGAAATGGAGTAGAAGTAATAATTTAGTTACATATGTATTGAACCCCTAAATACACGGTTTAGCATATCTGCACCAAGGTCTTACAGTATAGTGTGGGCGCCTCTGGACTGGGCGTGAGGAGGTCGAAATTTCGTGACTGGTGTGCATGTTTCCAATGTAGGCTACTCCATAATGCTAGTAGAGTATCTTTGATACTGTTGGCTCAGTGGTTGGCTGCATTGTAGGTTTACTGCGGTTTCTACTGATTAACGGGAAGAGATTACTTCATATTGCGGAGTTTGGAGTTCGTTTACCCTCACTAAAACACATCTTTTAAAAATCGATTCCAACTGATCATTGGTCTAAATGGAATACCAAACAAAACCTATGAAAGTTCGTGGATGTAGTAGGTTCAGACTGGTTTCTTGCACAAAATGCGAAGTGTTACCTCGTTTTCCCCTCATAAAGAGTGAGGATGAGCACAGAAACAAACTGAAACCAAGAAAGTAGGCTGAATCATGAGGTACCTACAGTTTTAGCTGTGAATGATCACAATCAAAGTATGCAAATAATTTGTAGAAAATAAGTGGAAATACTGTAAAAGAGTAAGAACACGTATTTAGTTACGTATTACACAGAGTAACATGTCGGTTGTGAAACGAATGTTTGTCCAGGATGTACCAGATATGGAACAGGAAAAGGAATCCCTTTGCTCTTTAAACTGCCGATATGGAAGGGGACTGGAAATGGAATAAAGCGGATGATTCGAACACGCCACAGAAAACTGCATTTACTGCAAACTGTGGAGTTGTAAACCAGGTACAGTGTGTTCCAGAATCATTTAAACTGTTTCTCGATAGTGAGATATTGCTTACGATTGTTGACGAAACAAATTGCTACGTCAATGACTTCTTGAATTCAAAGAAAGATGACATGACAGCGCGGTCCAGAGTTCATGACTGGAAAAACGTGGATTCTGATGAACTGTATATTTATTTAGGATTACAGATGCTCATGGGGATTACTCAGAAGCCTTACATAAGATCGTATTTTAGTAAAATTCCTATTCTTGAGACGCCTATTTTCTGCAATGTAATGACACAAGACAGGTTTGAACTGGTAAATAGAGTACTGCATTTTATTAATAATGCAATTCTTGAAAAATATGAAGGCAACAAAAAGTTGTTTAAGATAAATCCAGTCATCACACACCAATACGAAAAATATTCGTTCTTTCTTTCTTTCTTTCTTTCCTTCCTCTTCCTAATAATTTACTACTGTCGATATTTCCCAATAGTGTTATTAACAATATTATATCATTTAAATATATATCACCATCTGTAATACTTTAATTTATTCTGATTACTATTATTCTATTACCTCTCAGTTTCAGTTTGATTTTATACAACTGTTTATCACCCCAAGCCCAGTTTCAAGTGGGTTAAATTTATGTTTTATTTTTTTTTCCAACAGAGTGTCTATTGGCGGTGTGTATCTCCTCAAAATCTGGGTTATTTACGTGCAAACGTTGTCGAGATCTAAATGTTTATTTGTAGTACTGTAACATAGCTGCTGCTTGGAAATTTAAATTACCGCCAGTAGGCTCGGGCGAGGTAAATTTAAATACCGGCTTGAAGGGTTAGGATAATGTTTTTTTTCCTTTCTCTAAACCTTACAGGAAATCCAGGAATAATATTTCAATATTAAAATAAATATAATGCATTGAAGGGTTAAATTTATCTTCGGCAAACACGCTGCAACATGTTTTTTCTTGCTATAAACCTTTCAGGGAATCCTGAAATAATATTTCAATATTACAATAAACATAATGCATTTACGAGTTAAAATACTCTTCAGCAAACACTTAGGATTTAAAGCAGCAACTTGATATTGACATTTTGTTGGCGTAGTTCAATTTAAATTATTGTTTCGGCCAAAAGCCCTAGATTTTTAAAAGAAATTGTTGTATTATTGTAAATTTGAAATATTTCTAATAACAGTATGGGAAGGGGACATAGGATTTTCAGAACTTGCAAAGGGGGATTGCCAGGTGGGAAAGTTTAGGAACTAATGTATTAGAAGAAGGCTGTGAAAGCCTACATCATTATATTAACCCCATTTCTTGTTTCAGCGGTAGCGGCGGTAGCGACGAAGGTAGCACAGGCCATAGACTCGGAAGCGAACAGAGCAAAGCAACTAGCCTCTTTTGCAGAAGTGACACTGGAGATGGCAAATGAAGCTCTGCACGTGGCTGAGCAAGCAGAGGAAGAAGCCAGGCACCGACTTCTTAGTGCATGTAATGCGACTTTAGTAGCAGCTTCTGATAAAGAGCAGACTGCAGTAGACGCTATAGCCGCTTCCACAGCCAAAGTTATCGCACAAGAAGCGGCAAAACAGGCCATTGTGGAAGAACTGACCGCAGCGTCGGTAGATGAAGCAGCAACAAAGTTGGCGCAGAAGGCCATGCAACAGGCAGAGCGAAATGCAAGAAAGTTATTGGAAATGAAACAGGCGGAGAAGAGGTAATTCTGTATTTCATCTTGGCACTGTCCGGCTAATTGGCTGAACGGTCAGCGGGGTAGTCTTTGTTTCATAGAGCCCCGGGTTCGGTTCTCGACCGGACGGGTTTTTTTTAACCCGGTCTGGTTAATTCCTCTAGCTGGGGTACTGGGTATTTGTGTTCGTTTTGTCATTTACGTACAACACATCACACTACAAACCACCACAGACACGAAATAGTAAATACATCACGCTACATAAAGGTATTTTATTTTCATTTGGCTACCAGGTTCTGCCCATTCAGCCAAGACTATATAATACAAAATGAAAATGACGTTAGGAAAGGCATGTTTCTGCGGTGATTGGTATTATGTTGCGTTGTATGTAAATGAAAAGGAGTGTCTTCGCGCAAAACCACAAATACCCTCTCCCCGTATCACTTAAAACAGTTAAAACCCCCGACCCGGTTGGGATCAAATCCGGGTGGCAGCCTTCGGTTCAGACGGCTCCAGGTTCGACTCCGGTCGAGCTCTGTTTAATTAGCTGTGTCTGATTAATTCTTCTGGCACGGGAGCTGATTCTTTTGTTCCTCTTATTATACTCACTTTATACACAGACTACCAACCACTACAGGATTATATAATAGCGAGTGCATCCCTCTACGTAGGGTGAGCGTAGGAAAGAGCATCGGACTGTAAAACTGGGTCAAATACTAAAATATTAAAATTTCGAAAGAGAGACACTCCAAGCAATAGGAAAGTCAATAATAATAAAGTTATTGGGTTTATATTCCTCTAACTACTTCCACGATTTTCAGAGATACCGAGGTACAGCAATTTTGTTTCATAGGAGTTGTTTTAGATGCCGGCAAAATCACTGACGCGAGATAGATACCACTGTAATAAGCCTACATCCACCGCTCCACTCAGCCCACCATAGATTCATTAGTTTTCTTTCGATTCGAGGTATGTATGGACGTTTCCAATACTAGGAAAAGTGACTTGAGTGTTCGTAATCGAGTCCCATGTATAGACCTACAAGTGTCGTAGCTGTCTCGAAGCTTCTCATGAACGAAAGTAGCTATGCCATTTTGGTTTCATTTGCGACCATTATAAAAGATCGTGTATCCTTCTCAAATATCACGGGTCTTGGCACCAGTGCACTTGGTCTTTTGAAGACAAGCGATGTCAACGCGTCGTTTCTTCAGGATATCAGCTAGTTCGCGAAATTTTCCAGTCAGTGTGCTGATGTTAATCGTAGTCAAGCGGTGTTATTGATGTTGGACTCGCTTCTTTGGCCCGCTCCTTCCATAGGCGGCTAGCCCTTGCCCATTTTTTCACGCCTGCCGGGCGAGTTTGACGCGCGTCGCTTATGGGGGACGCCATAGCCTTGGTACTAAATTCCTGAGACGACATTGCATGTGGAAGTGACGATTAGTTTTTACGGTCGGCCTGTCACATAACCTGCCACCAAGCATTTTAGAGCTGCTGCCAGGGGAAAGATATTAGGCCGCACCTAACATGGAGAAACAGGCGCCTTTTGTAGCCACTGCATTGGAGTACAGACGCTACACGTTAGAGGGTCTACTGAGGGTTCTCTTTCCCTCTTACAGACATTCATCTTCTCTAAGCCGTTGGTCCTTGTAGAGAGTCAAGTTATTACCCGCCGCCTGACATTCGGCTATAGTTTTATAGCTGCTTGCTAACCCAACCCTCCTTCCTCATTTTGGATTTGGGACCGCACAGTGGCGTTGTGCGACTACAAATTAAAAAATACAAACACATATAGCCTATTACTACTTCTCGAAAAACGAGGGTGAGGATGGGGTCAAAAATGTAAAACATATGTTGCTGCTCCTCCAGGAATGAGTGTGGTGAGATGATCAAAAATATAAATAACATACCTTACCATTCCTCGAAGAATGATGGTGGTGAGGGGGTTAAAAATTAAAAATCATCTTACTACTCCTTGAAGAATGAGGGTGGTGAGCAGGTCAAAAATTAAAAACATATTGTACCAACCCTTGAAGCATGAGGGTAGTGAGGGGATCAAAAATTACAACACATCTACTAGGCTCCTAGAAGAATCAAAGTGGTGAAGGTATTAAACATTAAAAGCATCTTCCAAAACCTCGAAAAATGAGGGCGGTGAGGACGTAAAAAATAAAATTTTAATAACAATAATAATGTCATTTGCTTTTTGCCCTACTAACTACTTTGAAGGTTTGGGGAGGGGCCGAAGTGCCGAAATTTAGTCCCGCAGGAGTTATTTTACGTGCCAGTAAATCTACCGACACGAGACTGTCGTATTTGAGCACCTTCAAACACCATCGGTCTGAGCCAGGATCGAACCTGCCAAGTTGGGGTCGGAAGGCCAGAGCCTCAACTGTCTGACCCACTCAGCAAAAATTAAATATCTTACCATTCCTCGAAGAATGAGGGTGCTGAGTGGGTCAAAATGAAAAACATATCTTACCACTCCTCGAATATTATTATTATTATTATTATTATTATTATTATTATTATTATTATTATTATTATTACAGAGTCATCGTGGAGCATTGAGTAGAGGAGAAGAAACGGCAGGGCCTAGGCGTCTGGACAAAACAACACTAGAAAAAATAGAATATATTTGTGCCGTTGGAAATCTTCCCCGGCCCCTGTTTTCGTTTTATTCAGCCTGGCCAGGCTCTAATTGTACGTGCAAGCTCTGCATTTGAATCTGGAATACTGCCGCTCTGGGGCGCTTGCCCCTCGAAACTCGTTCCCCTTCTCTTGGCTCCATGTCCTTGGGCTACGCCCTGTGCCCCTCTGGTGCGGCCCAACGGTAGGCGACTCGCTTAGCACGTGACCTCGCCCTGCTTCGGGCAAGGTGACGGCTGACGGAGTTGGTAGATGACTAGATTCTGCTTCTTGAGCTTGAACGCGGCACAGTACGGGCTGGTCCCGTAAGGAGCGCGAACTGGGTACCCTTGGCATGGAGGTAAGAGACGAGATTATTTGATTCCCCCGGTATGTTACGAACAAAGCAAGGTTATGAGGTAGTTGAAGTGGCTTTATGAAGGAAGGTATATATATATATATGTATGTTAAATTCCACTATTATTAATGGTTATAAGAGTTTATTCATTGGTTTTACGTAAGGCTAAGGTTGTTTACTTCTTGTACCACGTATTTAGGCCTGCTCTGGCCTTATTTCTGTTGGGCATGCCGTACTCCTTTGTATGGGGACACATAAACTGTAAAGACCCTGTTCACGATTTGTAAACCACGAATGATGTTAATTGGAGGTCTTTTCATGATCTCATGTGTCGAGATGGTACGCTCCTACCCTTATACTCCGCACGGCCTTATTTCTAAATTGAAGTTTCGCAAAACAAATGAGCATCGCCTTTCCTCTGTTGCCAGCGCGCTACGCCCGCGAGAACAGCTGATACAATACTACCGCGGTAAACAGCCCTATATAGTAAAATGTAATACCGTACTCAGAAAAACGAATATATATGGAATGGAAACAAATTCATAAAATCTACACTTACTAACAACATCTCACACTAATAAGAGAATATATTATTAAGAATAAAAAAAGAATGAGGAAGTAACACATCACTCACTGCCAATGGCTGGTACAGGGAAGAGGTTATGGCCTACAAAGGGAACACTCCACTGATCTCAGAGTCACTGGAACCCTCCAACAATGAATCATTGTCACTATCACCAGCTCCCAAAGATATTATTAAACTTTCGACGGAGTTCTCCAGTACATCATTTCCCCTCGCCTCACGTATTAATCTTTGTGTACTGCGCACAACTTTCCTCCAGTCATCGGCACTGACATTCGCCACAGCTTTGGCTAACAGGTTTTCCACCTCGGGTACAGTAAAACGCTTATTTTTTGTTGCAACATAACCCTTAACCTGAGCCCAACTCTTCTCTATAGCATTGAAATGGCAGTGATAAGGTGGAAGTCGAATAACTTTATGTCCATGACGTCTTGCAATTTCGTCCACGACATACACAGGAAATTGTGGCTTGTTTTCTTTCACAAGCTGCAACAGTTCACCTCTCTTCATGTCGTCCCGCACAGGAATGTTGTGCCTCCTTAACCACTCAGCAAGAATCGACTTCTTTGCTGCCATTGTCGGAGCTTTGTCTTGAATTACGGAGTGGTAGGGGGCATTGTCCATTATTATTGTACAATTTTCAGACAGGTTATTCATTAGTGTGTATTCAAACCAGTTCTGAAAACTGACACTATTCATCTCCTCGTGTTACTCGCCAGTCTTCTTAGACCTCAGAACATATAAAGAGTTAGGTACAAATCCGTTTGCGGTACCGACATGTAGCACAATAATTCTTCCCCCCTTTCCAATGGGCACTGTCGTTGTACCTTCCACAGAATCATCTGTCCAGCCTTTTCCTACGATATGGTTTGAATTAATCCATGTTTCATTTAACCACACAATCGAATCAAAATTTTCCTTCATAACGTCCCTTAAAAACCGGCAGCGCCACATCACATTATCACTTCTCTCCATTAACACTCGCCGACCGTTTAATTTCTTATAACGGAATCCCATTTCATTTACCACAACATTCGGTGAAGTCTTACTTCCATTAAATAGTTCGCTTTCCTTCAGAGCCTCACGTAGCTTCGCAAGAGTAGGGAGGTCTTTTCTGCGGTAGTAGTGATAAATATGACGACGAATGGCATCTTTCTCGAAACTGTCCAAGTTCGTCACTGGTTTGGTCCGATTCCTTTTCTTACCCGGCGTTTCAAACTTAGAGGATCCAGGAGATGGTATTTTTCCTTTCCAACTGCCACTACTGTGTATTTACTTACTTTGATAGCCTCGGCAGTTCTCTGTACGGCTTGTGCTAAAGGAAGCAATGTAGCACCGTTCTCCTTTTCTTTCTCAAAGTACTGGCGCACGTTGGGCACAATTTCACGGGCCTGGCTTCTCAAGGGCGTGCCTTGTCCCACACCTCTCGATTTCTTGCCACTTGTCTTTCCCGAACTACACTGAGACATCGTAAACACGACGAAATAAGTACACTGATACACGGACGTAAATAAAACTATAGCTATTTAATAATTAAACCTATATTGTACTTACGCTATGCTAAACTGTAAACTACGCTATACTGTACTATACTACAGAAATAAAACTGATATGATAAAACACTAATTACTGGAGGAAAATGCAAATGATCGGAACCGTACCGAATACCATTCACGTTGAGCGAGATAGGTTAACCACGTGGTGAATGTAAATATCCGACCTGGCAACTAGGTTTCGAGATCGCGCTCTGCCGATATAAATCGATATAAATGGCAGGTTGGGATTGGTTGGATGTCTATACTTCGGTGCACAACCACCAGACAGAGCCAAAATCGGCCTAAACGTCAATTTAGAAGTAGAGCCGTGCGGAGTATAGTGCTAGGCAAAGAGTGTATGGTGCCAGTTTATTTTGGGACGTAGAAGAGTCTCTTAGCAGCCCTATGGGCTTTTTAAATCTTGCCTTTCTAATATTGTTCTTGCGTTGCGTGTTGTATCTTGCTAGATGTTAAATACTTTATATCCCCAGAATTACCTGGTACCAATCGGTAATCGTATAAATCGGGAAACCCTCCCATTCAAGCCTGTGTTGTAACAGTATCTTAAGCTATGAGGGCTGGTTTCCTCCGATATGTTTTATGGAGTTTGTGAATTGTCACGCAATCCGGTTCTTGTTGTATATTACGTAAAGATTATGTTAAACAGAGCTTATTCCAAGGTTTGCGGGAAAATGTTAACGAAACAAAGCAAATTTAATCCCCTTGAGTAATAAAGTTTTGGCACTGTGAATTTCTAGTGCTTATCTGTCCAGCTTCTAAGCCCCACGCTTCCTTTAATTTTGCTACCGGGAAAATTTCCGGTACAATAGTCTGAAAATGTTATTTTCTGTTCTATTGTGTTTGTGATTGTTTTCTCTCTTCGTAAGTCACAGCAATAACAATACTTTCACAACCTTTAACAATGAGGTGAAATGAATGAAATGTCGTATGGCTTTTAGTGCCGGGATATCCCAAACAATGAGGTAAGATAACAACACAAGGTTTAAGCGAAATAATTAACAATCAGTAGCATGAGAGAAGAAGCTCCCATTTTACAAAACAAGACCTTTTAGTTTAGGCCAGAGGTGCTCACGCTGGGCTTTCCGTTTTGTGGGCGCCGAGCACTGTAATTGAACGGGCTGGCAGGCGATGGGCGCAGCGTATGCTATTCAACCACGGTGACGTTGTGGTTACGTCACAGGCCCTGAAGTTTGGGTGAAGTTCTCCCAATCACTCTCGATCACTGTTGTGATACCAGAGTTTAAATGGAGGCAGAAGATAACAAAAGAAAGTGGGCACAAATCCACGTCATTTTCAATGTACGTTGTAAGAAATATGTTATTTATGTTCATTGCAATTTGTATACTTTGACCGGATACAAAAAAGAGTTAAGCCTACAACCACAAATGTTTTGTAATGTACGTAATGAATTACAATTTTTACTATTGCATTTCAAGAGGTGCTTTAGGAACAGCTCTAATATAATACGGAGTTAAGATGTGGCTTGTGGTTGTTTGGATTTAAATTATCTGATGAACTCACAAACAGTCCAATCATGCTCACCGGGAATGTACTGAGGTTATTTATTTGACAGCACACTGTACATTTATCTGGAAGATATACACTGACTGACAGAGCAAATGCAACACCAAGAAGGAGTGGTTCGAAAGGGATGAAAGTTGGGGAAAAAACAGAGACGGCACGGACGAATAATTGATGTTTATTTCAAACCGATATGCAGGTTACACAATGCGCACGGCATCGACTCAGTAGGATGTAGGACCACCGCGAGCGGCGATGCACGCAGAAACACGTCGAGGTACAGAGTCAATAAGAGTGCGGATGGTGTCCTGAGGGATGGTTCTCCATTCTCTGTCAACCATTTGCCACAGTTGGTCGTCCGTACGAGGCTGGGGCAGAGTTTGCAAACGGGGTCCAATGAGATCCCACACGTGTTCGATTGGTGAGAGATCCGGAGAGTACGCTGGCCACGGAAGCATCTGTACACCTCGTAGAGCCTGTTGGGAGATGCGAGCAGTGTGTGGGCGGGCATTATCCTGCTGAAACAGAGCATTGGGCAGCCCCTGAAGGTACGGGAGTGCCACCGGCCGCAGCACATGCTGCACGTAGCGGTGGGCATTTAACGTGCCTTGAATACGCACTAGAGGTGACGTGGAATCATACGCAATAGCGCCCCAAACCATGATGCCGCGTTGTCTAGCGGTAGGGCGCTCCACAGTTACTGCCGGATTTGACCTTTCTCCACGCCGACGCCACACTCGTCTGCGGTGACTATCACTGACAGAACAGAAGCGTGACTCATCGGAGAACACGACGCACAGTGTGCCGAATCCCCGATCTAGGTGGAAAAAATTAATAACGTCGTTAATAGTCCTGGGATCCTATTAAAAGTTGGCACTATACCGTTTTCGAGGTCGCTGAATTCATATCTGGCATCGTCTAAAGTGTACGATGTTCGGGGGTAAATATATAAGGGGTGAGGGGCAAGGGGAGGTTTAAAAAATGACCGAAAGCAACAAAAGAATCGTCTATTTACGGGAGTAAATACACGATTTGGATGTGTATATTATAGTTTATAACAGTGGTAAACATACAATTTAAAACTGGATAAAATATGAATAACAATGAGAATTTCAGTCCAGTATTCTTGTTACACCTTATTTGAGGGAATAGACGAAGGCATTATATGTAAATTCTTCCAGATTGAAAACGTATTTTAAATACGTAGTTTTAGTAAAACACACCTTACACACGAAAACAATATTATATATATTATATTTCCATATAAAAAAGGTTAAGATTACACTCAGAAACATTTCATAAAAAACGTGAAAGGATCATATTGCAGTATTTGCAAGTAATTGTCTCATCAATCTCATCCTGTTCATAATAACAACATGTCCAATGTTCAATCGTCCCCTGATTCGTCTGTAGAGTCCAGAGAATCGTAGTCGTTGCTATACTGGTCTTCTTCATTTGATGTGAAAGGATCTTGGGAGTCAGTAAGTAACTCAATTGCTTCCATAGGTAGATTACCATGAGTTTTACGTGGCATTGTTCGGTACTTGTTTATTAAGGGATTTGATGTAATCAACAACATCTTAAGCTGCTACATTTTCGAGTATGAAGTTCACGAAACCTCCGACAATCTTTATTTCTAGCTTCTTGAGCTTCTTCAGATAAAGTTCTTATTGGCACAAGAAAATGTTTAATTACTTGAGTAATGTGTACTAATATGGCATGCACAGTTACGGGCATATAATTCCATGGATATAGTTTGACATACAAAGCCGCAGTTTGCGCACGAAATTCTTTGAACTTATTCACATTTATTTCAGAGGCAGAAGAAAGAGCAGCTAGTAATACACGATATCGTTTTATTAAGCCTTCATCTTTTCCCGCTTGATCGAAAAGAATCTTCAGCAGCAAACGCGACTTCCTCCAAATTACGCGATTCGGTAATATCACAAACATTTTGCTTCTTCGTCTTTATGGAAGAGTCCTTAAATTCCTTAGGGTGACGGCCGGCTTTGTTAGGTACACAACTTGTTTTTGGATCATACGCTGGATCAATGTCGTCTTGTTCACTTAACACGATGAAATCCGTCACATTTCCCTAATCACCGAATTTTTCTCGGAATCGTTCTTCTCTTCTTCCTGCACTCTCCCATTTTTGTTGATATTACGGGATATCAATTTAATTTTGTTTCTTAGCTCCAGAAATTGAGTGTCAGTAAGATTTGTAGGCTCTAATTTATCCATAACATATTGAAATATGATTTCTAAATGCCCCTTTTTACGACAGGACCGCCACGCGTTGAAATATTCTTCTCGCGGTAACGCCCACATAGTCACTGAAAATAAGAAAATAAACCATCATGCACATTCGTGCGCAACCAAACCACTACAGATCCTGAATCTACATTAAATTTCCCATCGAATGACGTTTAAAGTAAAGTGGCACTATGAGGCACTCATAAAGTTTTTTTCGAGCAAATCGTAAAAACATTCTAATTTTCTACAACTGCTTCCTTTTACAATGCACTGTAAATAAATTGTTTACTGCAGAACGCTTGTATTATGCTTAAAATGAGAACACATACCTCTTTTCACTATTCCATGAACCACAGAATACAACACCTCGTTGAACTTACTAGAAACACAACGTTCGGTTCTCTCCGACACCTCCTATCAACTGAGTTGATAACTGCAAGGAAGATGTTTCAGCACCTGTCCCCTCCATCCTACGTACCAGAAAGCGAAAAGAAAGACTGAAGGTCAACATCTGGTTTGTTTACTATCGAATGAGCCAGGTTGCGCTTTGATTGGCGACAGTGAATTTTTTCCACCTAGATATGGGATTCGACATACTGTGCGACGTTCCGCCATTCCCTCATCCAAGTCGCTCTAGTCCGGCACCATGCCAGGCGTGCACGTCTATGCTGTGGAGTCAATGGTAGTCTTCAGAGCGGACGCCGGGAGTGCAGGCCTCCTTCAACCAATCGACGGGAAATTGTTCTGGTCGATATTGGAACAGCCAGGGTGTCTTGCACATGCTGAAGAATGGCGGTTGACGTGGCGTGCGGGGCTGCCACCGCTTGGCGGCGGATGCGCCGATCCTCGCGTGCTGACGTCACTCGGGCTGCGCCTGGACCCCTCGCACGTGCCACATGTCCCTGCGCCAACCATCTTCGCCACAGGCGCTGCACCGTGGACACATCCCTATGGGTATTGGCTGCGATTTGACGAAGCGACCAACCTGCCCTTCTCAGCCCGATCACCATACCCCTCGTAAAGTCGTCTGTCTGCTGGAAATGCCTCCGTTGACGGCGGCCTGGCATTCTTAGCTATACACGTGTCCTGTGGCACACGACAACACGTTCTACAATGACTGTCGGCTGAGAAATCACGGTACGAAGTGGGCCATTCACAAACGCCGTGTCCCATTTATCGTTCGCTACGTGCGCAGCACAGCGGCGCATTTCACATCATGAGCATACCTCAGTGACGTCAGTCTACCCTGCAATTGGCATAAAGTTCTGACCACTCCTTCTTGGTGTTGCATTTGCTCTGTCAGTCAGTGTATCTACATTGTTCTTGTACTTTAATCTTGGATAGTAAATATCTATGTCCTCACTCGTGATGAAACTCTCTTTCGCCATTTAGAGGCTAGCTATTATCACCGAACGCCTGTCAAATTTTAAATACTATTTTGAGAAATTCAGTGAACAGGGGAAGTCACACAACACTACAACACTGTGCAAAATCATTGTTGCAGTATGTAATGATATTACATTTTGCTTAATGAAATAACAGGAATTTTACTTTAAAAAAAATAAAAATACGGTACTATCATTCCCATCCAAGGAATTCTAAATCTTAGTTTGTACGCATAAACCCTGCACCTTTGTAGATGTAACACAAAATTGTTAAGTGTCAGTAAATCTTTGAGTGAATATAAGAAAATACAACTGACTGTTTATACCGAGTATAAATCCAACTGGAATATCTTGAAAAGGTCAGGTTTATTTTGTTGCGATTACAGAGTTGTATTTTAAATATTGTATCCCAATCAGCACTTCGCTGAGTAGTGGAGGAGAGCTTCTCAATCACATGCGAACGTCAATTCTCCCTCGCTTTCCTGCAAAGTTTCTTCGCCATCTCGCTTCTCTGTGACGTAAGATTGTCACGTAAGCTGCCCGCATTTACGTTAGGACAGCCCGGCCCAACCGCACTGGGCTAGCCTCAACGGGTGCCCAGCTGAGCATCCCTGGTCTAGAACATCTTTGGTATGTGAGGGAGAAATTAGGCTTGAACCTCAACTAATAAAGAGGGGTAATTGAAACTTTTAAGAAATTTGAATGAAAGCTAGAGCTTGCAAAGTAAGGTTACGTACCAGAGGAAAATCAAATCCTCCACCCAACTTCCAACAGTTATATATCAGAAAGATTTCGAACCCTGAATTGCAACTTCAGTTTTCAATGGCCGAACGTGCCACGAATTCATATTCAAGAACCTGAAATTACACAAAATCTTAGTCTTATTTACAGAATTTGACTCTTGTTGTCCTTACTCAAAAGGAGAGCAAGAACACAATATTATATGGATTGGAACGATCCAGTTACACAGGAGCTGACACTCATACCAGACAGCCGGAAAAAGGAAAAGTCCGACATCAAAATGGAATGGGATGCAGAACTCACTCGAGCAATCCCGTGACATGACTTGTCATAACACCTGATGGGGCAGAAGACCCTGTGACACAGAGGATAAGCCATACTACGTTGGTGACGAAGACAAGAAAGAAAGTTAAAGACTAAAATGCACGATATAAATTTAGAATAGGAAAGTCTTAATCACCAGAAAGCAAGTGAATAAGGGAAACGAGCGTTACGTCTTTAAATTACGTAGTACCGGCAAAGCTCCGTCAGCAGATAGCCTAGAAACCTACATGGTACAAGCTAACAGAAAATTAAGAAACTAACTGTTACATAGAGGAGGGACGCTGGTATATTTCCGTCGCCACCCGCAGATAAATTCGCATGTTAGGTCAATATAGTTGCCTACTTTAATGCTGCCCAAACCAGTCCGTCATCTCTTGGGAAGAGAACTTATCGTCGCACCGTACAAGATCCATAAGGTTGAAATTTACAGTATTTATGGGAATGAATTGTGCGCTGATTGGATAGTTTGAAGTGGAGAGGCAGTAGTGGCAACTTCGAAACAAATGACTTAAGCCATCTTTGTGCCATCCAGTAAACAGAAGCAATTCTCAACTAAGTTGTACAAAATCCAAGTCCCTAGGTGGTATTCAACACCAAAAGTAGTGACATATTTTAATGAATTTAAAAATTAAGTACACATCACACAGTTTAGCTTATCTCCGTGAGACTTCTCTGTCCTTCCAGCGCCTATCACTTAGCAAAGAGAGGCGAAGAGGTTACCCTTTGTCCACCTTTCACCCGTAGCTCTGCCTTTCAGAAGGGGTTTCATCGGCGTTCCGCAAAGCTATGGAACTCACTGTAACTTGCCTCTTTCGAGATTTCAGATGTACCGTAAAGAAAAATATAATTTAATGGAACTCCTTCATGAGTCAGTGAGTGTGTGGGTGAATGAGCGAATGACATATTGATAGAGTGAAAGGATGTACGTGAGCACAGGAATGTGTGAATGACAGCCTGGTAGGTGAGTACAATAATTATAAATTAAGTGTACATGTAGATATTATACAGTATTATTTAAAGTATTTGGTAAACTATGTAAATATTGTAAATGCTGTAAGACCTAATATTAAGACCGGTCTAGGAACATTTTATATGTACATGGGGCTCATCGTTTTTCTCTACACCTTCCATACTTCTGTACAGAAATTGTGGTAAATAAATATCGATGCTAACTTTCAGGCGTTAAAAGGGTTGTCTACAATTACGGAGAGGCCGTTGTACTATAATAATAATAATAATAATAATAATAATAATAATAATAATAATAATAATAATACACGTCAATTAATTAAAATATTCGTTTTAATAATTAAATTAGGAGCTATCATTTTGCAGAAATTTTCATTTGATGTCATTCAGTGAAGATTCGTGCCAATTTCGACGTTCCGTTTTAAGCTGCGATATTACAAAGGGATCGGAACCCTTTGGGAGATCTATGCCTGAGATTGAACGATTTTCTTCAGGTAAATACTAAACGTGTCATACCGACATCACATGGCAATGAGTGTCGAATGGTATAGATAGAGTAACTTAAATGAGAGAAATATGAAAATCAAAAAATTTACGGTTATAACAACGAACAGTGTCTAAAATTATACATGCTGTCCCCGTGGATTAGGAGTAGTGTGCCTCCCTGTTACCAGAAAACTCCGTGTTCTATTCAAGTACAGGAAAGCGATTTTTATTATGATGTAAATCCCTGATTCTTGGTCCTCTCAGCCTACATGAGAACAATTGAGGAGTTATCTGACAGTGAGATAGCGGCCCCCATCTAGAAAGCCAACAATAACGGCCGAGAGGAATCGTCATGGTGTTACCTGGTAATGTGCAGGCCTTCGGGCTGAGCAGCTATTGATTGTCACATCAGAGCTGTGGAGCCATGGTGTTTGTTTGTTACAATAATACGTGAAAGTGTACATGAGGCTATTGGTATCAAAAAGAGCAATCTCTACCTTCCTGCACTTTACAGTGGGAGTGATTTTTTATCTAATGCATTTCGATTCACTCTATCTGGGTGATTTTTGTCTTATATACACAACATACAGGCTGTGAGCGAGTAATCAAAGAAAACCTACCATATAATTAATGGTTAATTAGGTATTTTAAATTGTATTTCGGAGATTATCCCTTTTGATACTGACTTTCAGATTTTCGTGGATATTGATCTTTTTGATACCAACATGTAAGGAGATTGCTCTTTTTGCTAATAACTTACAGAATTGTGATACCTGCACTATTTTTCTTTACACTAGATTGAAATGTCAAGAATGCCACTATAATGTACTGTACATTTATTTAAGAGTTAAAAAGTGATGAATAATATTACCTAGACTGAAAAACGGAAGACCACCAGCACGAAACACATCAATTTAGATTTGCAAACAATCTTATTACCAATAAATTCAATATATGGTACAATAAAATTTAAAAATTAACATTATCCTTCAGATAGTCAGTAAAAAGAAGGAAGAGAAGTCTGTAAACTAAGGATAGCTGTTATATTTTTTGCTAGTTGTTTTACGTCGCACTGACACAGATAGCTCTTATGGCGACGATGGGACAGGGAAGGGCTAGGAGTGGGACGGAACCGGCTGTGGCCTTAATTAAGGTACAGCCCCAGCATTTTCCTGGTATGAAAATAGGAAACCACGGAAAACCATCTTCAGGGCTGCCGACAGTGGGGTTCGAATCTACTGTCTCCCGAATATTGGATACTGGCCGCACTTAAGCGACTGCAGCGGATAGCTGTTATAATAAAGCACCCTGAGATTATGATCAGTTCATATGGGTATTGACTATACAAGAGTATATAAGTCCATTTCCCAATTGAATTTCTACCTGGTAAGAAAATATTTACTGTCTGAATGTTATTGCCACTTTTCTGCAACAACTGATTTCCATTTCCTATGATCGTGAGTCTATTCCCTCACTTTTGTGGGTGACACAGGTGACACGTTTTGGGGTAGCATGTCCATCAGAGAACACACTGAAGAAAGCTACAGTTTATTTTGGTAATATAATATGTTCGTGCACGTTCATATACTTTCAAAACACCGAAAATACATCCAGTATTACTCTAAAACCGAAAAATAGGCATGCATAAGCAAGACAGTCTCAATTTATAACTCATTTGAACCAATATGGCAGCAATCACATGGCGTGAGCAGAAAGAGCTGATTGGTAGTTCTGGAGATTGTCTCTTTTGATACCAACCGATGGCGGAGATTGTTCTGTTTGAAAATCACACTGTACTTTCGTGCTGTGAAACAATGGTATTTTGTTCTTTTTGAAAAAGACAAACAACATAGTTTTATAGACAGCTATTATTACAATACAACGGTATCAGTAACTCATTTCCAACGAAAAGTGGAGATTGCTCCTTTTGATACCAATAGCCTCACATAGTAATTAATTAGGATAAACTGTTGGGAAATGAAGAATTGCAGATAATAGCTGTGAGTATCAAAACCAGTTAAAGTTGCTGCACAGAGATATTCTATTTTAGATTTTGTGTACTCAGTCTAAAATTTCGCCAAAGTATTTTTATCGTTATTTTACTTTTCCAGTTCTGCTGCACCTGGGCACGCTTGGCGTTTCAAGAGACCAGCCCTACCTCACCCTGGTACGTAAATACGTAGGATGTAGACTAGTGATCCACTCCGGCTCCACAGGGAGCAATGCGGCAGACCTTCTTTCCAACACGCAGTTCATTGTCTGTACATGAAAGTTTTCGCATGACCCTGTGACTTGGAGCGTAAGACTAAAAGGGAAAGCAGGAGCTCTCACCTTTGGAGCATGAGTTGGCCACCAAACTTCCTCTAGCTTAGTCTGGCATTGTTTTCACTTTCTTATGCCAGTCTCCTCACTTTAATCTTTCCTACCCGACCTCCCTTGGTCAGCTCTTGTTTTCTTCCAACCCCGACGGTATTAGGCTTGTGAGGCCACGGAAGTCTTTCATTTTGACGCTATTTGTGACCCTTTCCTTTCTTTCACCGTTTCGAGGATCGGAGCTCTTCCTTTCCCCCTCCCCCCTTTTGATTCGTGTTTAAGAGAGGGTGGTTGCCAAGTTGTAGTTCCTTTCAAAACAATAACAATCACCACCACAACCTCCATCCGTAAGCGCTGATTTGGTATCGTTTGCGGAATTGATATAAGGATGGACTGTGTTGGAATGCATTCTCTTCTCCTTTAATGAACTGGCATGGAGCAATACCTCCTTCCTGTAAGGAACTGGCGTAATACAATATATACGTTAATTAATTAATTATTTTTTGAAAAAGAAATAGGAACATTTCTTCATCTTCTGGCCCTTCCTCTTCACTGGATGAAGTCTGCAAAAATTCGCAGATTTTCCATAATATGATCTCAACAATCTAACAATTAATGTCCGACTCATTGGTTGAATGGTCAGCGTAGAGGGTTTCAGTTCAGACGGTCCCAGGTTCGATTCCCGGCCGGATCGAGGACTTAAATCGCGTCTGATTAATTATTCTGGCTCGGAGAATGGGTGTTTGTGTTTGCTCCCACACTTACCAATCACCACAGAAACACGCAATAATCCTTCCAAATAGCGTTGAAGTCAGAAAGGGCATCCGGCCGTAAAATAAGGCCAAATCCACCCATGCGGCATAGTTCGCACCCGCGACCCTACAGATGTGGGAACAACGGTGGAAGGAACATGATAATGTAAATGAAAATCCACAGCCTGTTCCCAGTCATTTGGCCGGGTCAGGAATGGAATGAATGAAGCCCCCATCTAGCGGCGAGGATAGGAAATGTGCCGGCTGCCGAAGCTTGTCGCATTCCTCTGGGGCAATGATAAATGACTGACAGATGAAATGAAATGTTAATGGAGAGTGTTGCTGGAATGAAAGATGACAGGGAAAACCGGAGTACCCGGAGGAAACCCGTCCCGCCTCCGCTTTGTCCAGCACAAATCTCACATGGAGTGACCGGGATTTGAACCACAGTATCCAGCGGTGAGAGGCCGACGCGCTGCCGCCTGAGTCACGGAGGCTCAAATATTAGAATAATCTAAAATAATCCCGGAAGGACGTGGGTTCAAATCCCCGTCAGGAAGGCGTAAAATTTAAGAAACGAGATTTCCACGTCCGGAGGTGCACATAGCCCTGAGGTTCACTCAGCCTACACCAAAAATGAGTACTAGGTTAATTCCTGTGGGGGCAAAGGCGGCCGGACGTAGAGATAACCACTCCACCCCATCAAGTGCCGAGGTTACGGATATTAGAAGCCTTTATCTTCCACCCCTCCAAGGGCCTTCATGGCCTGTACGGAGATAACTTTGCTTTGCTTTTAACTTACATAATAAAGTGCGTCACACGGAGGAAACAAATACTAGAAGGCAGTGATTTAGTTTTTCTCCGTATGTCACTGAAATATACAACTCAGTCGCGGCCTATGTTATTTTTCAGACTGAGACTTGTTTTGCGCTTTATGGGGCGATGTATTCACTATTGCGTGTCTGTAGGTTTGTAGTGCGAGATGTTGTATGCAAATAAACACAAACACCCAGCCCCCGAAGTAGAGAAGTTGAACGGAGAAAGGTAAATTCCCAGACACGGTCGGGAATCAAACGCATGGCCCTCTGAGCCGAAGACTATACGCTGACCATTCAATCAAGGAGCTGGGTGGGTTTATAATAACGAAGAAGAGGAAAATGTTCTTTGAATCACTTTTAATCGAGAGTAATCATGTTAAACACAATAAAATTCCGCTTTTCTAAATGAAAGCTAGATCTATAAACAAAAGAATACAAGTAACCCTACTTCTGTTTTTTAGACGGTAGAGTGATATAATTTCCAAATGTTTAAGGACACATGTTTTGAATTTAGAACAAAATGTCTGACACGGATAATTTTTTATAATAGTTGAACATTTGAAATCATATATTTTTATTTCAAAATCCTGTTTATATACCATAAGTAGAAACTACTACACTTATTATTTAAAAAAAAAGGGATTTAAATCATTTCTAGTAAAGTAATTGTGTTTAATTTTTTGATTATAGCAATGGGGAAAGCTTTGGGTGGACCAGCACGACAACCAGGGATACCGAGGTAAGATAGCCACATGAACTAAAACACCTCTTTAGTTAAGTTTATTGAAAGTATGGGATTCGAACCAAACTGTTACGAAATATAATACGTACTAGACAAAATGAACAGTGTGGTTGTGATAATGCCTACTATAGGAATGGGCCATTTGGGAGAGTTGAACAGCCAACTAGAAACGCCGTGATAAATACAAAAAACCGATTATACTTACTTAAAGTAAAACAAAGACCACAGGAAATAAGCTGTGGTAAATATTCGTCTGTAAATCACAGAATTGGTCATTGGAATGCATTATGTTTACCAAAAAATATAGAATGCTTCAAGAAAAGACTCCAATATCCTGTAAACTTGGTGTAAATTTCAATGTGACGGTGTGTTAATTACCATCACATTGAAATGTTTATACAAACTCTATATATTAGTCTTAAATACAAAGGTGTATATAAATATCAAAATCATAAAATAAGGAAAATATTTTAAAACCGCTAGACAAACCATCTATAGTGAGAACGTTAGACTGTACATCTTGACGTCTAGTTTGTAAGACTAATGTATAGATTCTGTACTTATGTAACAAAATTTAGTATGTTATTTCTGTTGTATTTGTACGCTGAAGATGACTGAATAAATTCGAAACTTGAGTACCTGAACTGGAGTAATTCGTGGTAAAAACAATATCTAAAACCCATCGTCTTGATTAAATAGCACAATATCTCTGCTACAACCATTAAATGTAATTTAAATACAACTTCATGTGACGTTTCCTTTCGTGTCATTTCTTCTTGTAATTTCTTGTTATTTAATTTCATTGTTATATTACTGTACAATGATATTGTCACTGGGATATAAAATTTAACAGCGATGTATATTTATCAAATGATAATAATAATAATAATAATAATAATAATAATAATAATAATAATAATAATAATAATAATAATAATAATAATAATAATAATAATAATAATCTAGTATACCAGCTTCAACCGTATGACTTGAAGTAAAGTCATTTCAGCTTAAGAGGATCTACGACAGAGACAACTTCAACATACTGGGACAGCCACATGTCAGTATATTGTTGAGAAATATCGGATTTTTTTAACCTACATTTCCATGTTTGCATCGTTCTTACGAATAAATATGGAAGTATTTGACTTTTTTCTCAAAGATAAAATTTGATTTGTTATATCATGTAGACAGATAGATAATGCCTTTATTGGAGGTGAAGTTAGGGTTCAAGGCCTTCCCTTACACTTAACCACTAGAAGAGTATACATCTACATAACTTATGATTACAAATACAAATAACACAAACAATATTAATAGCAATAACAATAGTAATACACTTAAGAAAATGGAAATTGCAACACCAAGAAGGCATTGGTCATTTGTGTTGATTTTCAAGGTATGGAACGATGCCATGTAGGTATGTAAACGATCAAAGTTTCAGACCCATTGGATTGTTGCTACAGGTCTCCCCACGTGCTTGGTCACGGAGGAATCAACTTCAGTACACGGACTCTGGTGTAGCGTAGTTGACTTGCAGTCTGTGCAGTGAAGTGTTCCCCGTCAAACTTGCCTCGACGACAGAGAAGAGCACTCTATCAACTGTCGCCGTTTGACAGGGCTCGGATAATTAGGCTGTGTAAGGCTGGATTATCGCTAAGGACTGTCGCTGCACGTGTTACCCGACAGGCATCTACGGTACAACGTGTATGGCAGCAGTGTTCAAATGAAGGTACCCACACTCGTAGACCTGGCACAGGCCCGGCGCGACGGACAACTGTGAGAGAGGATAGCCGCATCATTCGGATGACGCGGATGGAACCCCATGCAACAGCAGCACAAATTCGAGCAGCTGTGGCACCCTACGTTACACAATAAACTGTTGGTAATCACCTGCGTGCAGCTGGCTTACGAGCCCGTGTCCCTGCAGAAGGTGTTCCATTGACCCCACAACAGGGACGTGTATGGCTGGCCTTGTGTCGAGAAAAATCGACGTGGGTCGACGAATGGCATAGGGTCGTCTTTAGTGATGAATCGCGCTTCTGTCTTGCCCGCAGTGATCGCCGGAATCGTGTGCGCCGACGTACCGGGGAGAGGGGCCGCCCAGATCTTATTGTCGAGAGGCACACAGGGCCAACACCAAGCATTATGGTCTGGGGAACTATTGGCTTTAATGTGAAATCACAATTAGTGCTTGTTGAGGGCACTATGACTGCTCGACAGTACGTTGATAGGGTACTCAATCCAGTGGTTGTCCCTATGATGGCGAACATTGCTGATGGGATGTTTCAGCAGGACAGTGCCCGGGTTCACACTGCACGCATCTCCAGAGAAGCTCTCCACGACATCACAACCTTAGAATGGCCCGCCAGATGCCCGGACCTCAGTCCTATTGAGCATGTGTGGGACATGATGGGTCGACAACTGGCCAACCGTCCTCAGCTACCCACAACTCTGGAACAACTGACCCGTGCAGTGCAGCAAGCATGGGCCACAATTTCTCAGGAAGCGATCTAGGGCCTTATTGACTCCATGCCTCGACGAATTCATCAACGTATTGCAGCTCGTGGTGGGCACATCCTGTATTCATTGTTGTCCAAACTTGCGGTCAGAGGGACCTGAAAGTATAATCATCGAATCACAACCGAACACTCGTCCTGCATATTTAATTGCGGCAATGTAGCACCACTCCTTTTGGGTGTTTCAATTTCAATTTTCTTCAGTGTAATACTAACAGAGTCCTTAATTTTAAAATACACAAAATTAGCGTTCACTTAAATTACGTAACTACACTAGTCTATTAATTCCTTCGTTCACTCGACAGTTATTCACCAAGTCAGTGAAGGATGCGTCTAAATTTAGAAAAAAATGCTGTTTGTGTACTAACAAAGCATTCAATTGTTAGTATGTTTCCACCCTTGACTATTTCCAATAAAATATTTAACTATTATTGAGGTCGCTTGAACTCTCACTGCAGTTAGTCCTTGGTTCCATTCGTCATCAGAGTTGGCTGTTGAGACAAGGAAAATTATCAGCACTAACGGAGGATGTCAAGACATTGAAAAACACGTGAATACATAAAAACATAAACTGCTGATAGAGCTCCTGCTACTAGCACACTATTAATAAACTACTGTGCTAGGCGAGCAGTCGAACGCAAACTACGCACCTTGTGCTTTGTATGAAATAAATTGTAACGTTTTACTGTGGTCTCAGTGGTGGACGGCTAATTCTGAGTGAAATACACATTGAAGAAAACCGTTATATGGTATAGTTGGTTAGTCGCTGGATTTCTTTTGCAAACATCGCACTTTGGTACGTGCCTAGGTGGGCAAAGTCGGCGCGTCTATAGTTTCACTAGAAAGGGGAGCACGCTGTTTAACGATCTTTATGGCGGTGACTGCACTGACATTTTGGGCCAAAAAGTGTCCAAGAGACCGAAAATGAAATTTCCTATGAGACCCTCAAAACCTGGGGCAATTCAAATTTTCTTAGTTATTGACGAGACATATAAATCACACCTACTAGGCACTCCCAGGCTAGGTTTGCTTTTCCTCAGAAGTAACTTTTTCTAGAATTCAAAATGCCCCACACACAAGTTTTAGCTTTAAACGTTTCACCGCTAATTTGTTCATAATTGTAGATCCATATTTTAAAATGGTTGAAAACTTTCAGAATTACCTTTAGTCAACGCATGGAAAATCAACTATTTGTAAGATGCGATTCCACTTCATTTACAAAACGTACTTAACAATATCAGCTTTTACTTGAAAACAAAAAATAATATTAAACATATCTTTGTCCTTCTTGAGCTCAGCTATCACGTTTCAGACCAGAAATTACACCAGTAGAGTTCCTGGTACATTTCAAAAATAATCTGTTCCACGAATAAAAGGCCACAATTCCTAAACTAATTGCTTATTCTGAACTAACTTGCACTGTTTCTTAACTTGGAGTATATCAGTTGTCTCACGAAATATGGTGTAAATCAGGGTCAAATTAACAAGGATATAAAATTCAATATGGACCCCACATCAACATGAATAAAGAGAATATGAAAGCAGAAAGCCAGTACCTTAAACGGATCTAGATTTTGATGTGGACATTCTTATTGACTTATACTGCATGTAGTGGATACAGGGTATCTAATTAATAATAAAGGAAGAATGGTGTGTCAAAAATGGATTTGAAATAAACATAACTAAGACTAAAAGGATGGTTTTTAGGAATGGAGGAAAAGCCTATGCGTCGACAAAAATCTTTATCAAGAAGAGAGAAATCAATATTATGCCAGATTTAAAATATTTAGGGATCATATTGCAAACAAGTGGTAAATGTTACACAAAACATGTAGCAGAGAAGACAACCCAGACAACAGTGGCAATGAATGAAATATGCTATATTAGATCCCTTAGTCTAGAAACTGCAATGACATTATTCAGAGCTAAAATTATGCCGGTACTGACGTACGGCATTGAAATTATTTGGACATATCTTACTGCAAAGAATCTGTACACATTAGAAAGAGCGAAAGCACTCTTCATCAAACGAATATTGGGAGCATCAAAGATGACAATATCAAGACTTATCTACCTTCTGGCAAGAGAAAGTTTCCTCGTAGAAGATCTCAGGATACATTTTACTTTACCGAACACTAAGGCCTCTGAGGAGTTACGGACATCTCTACAAAGACCAAGAGAAGAAATTTGGCCAGAATTTTATGGCACCGGAGCTATGATAGAACGGACATGGATTATGGCCAATTTCGAAATGAGACATACCTTTACGAGGATGGCGGTGCATGGATTCCATCACCTCATCTGTAAAACCAAATCAGTTCACGAACCAAACGCGATATGTGAATGTCAAGTGTGTTGAAAGGGTTGCGAACGCTGCCATCTGGAATTATGTGTTAAAAGATCAAAATCAATAAGCGAGTATGCAATTCAAACGAACTAAAAGTGTAATTATGTAGTATACGAATCTTCTCTCTTACACTGAATGGCTATTTGGCTGCATTAAAGTTATATATACTGTATATAAGTTAATTAATAAACTGATATGTACATACTGCCTTCATCTTACACCCGAACTATAAATAAATAAATAAATAAATAAATAAATAAATAAATAAATAAATAAATAAATAAATAAATAAATAAATAAATAAATAAATAAATAAATAAATAAATAAATAAATAAATAGTAAATAAATGAAGTGGCAGAGGACTGTCGGTTAATGCGAAGCATGTTTCATACATCAGAATCTTAAACTTTATCATGTATGAAAGAATTAAATTTGATCTATTTTCCTTCTACAGGCCTCGTCCAGCACAAGTACCTCCTCCAGCTCCATCTCGTATCCCTGGAGGTGAGTTCCTTCATTGAAATTTTTCGATATAAAATATGTCTTATGGCTGGGGTTATCTGAAAATGTGGGTCACGAAATTAGCGATACAAAATGTCTGAGGCGATGCAGGCTGTGATGTGAAGTATTGATGGATGGCCATGACTGAGACACTTTATTTTATCAAAGAGGTGTCATCTCATCATACGCTAATGAACTGATGATTTCATTCGTGGTAGTTCCATGCGCACTGAATCCTGCACTTGTCAACTCCAGACAGATGTCTCTCTAGAACGATTCCTTAGATGTAAATAAATTGACCGCAACCAATTTGAGTTTAATTTATTGAAAGACATATTTGTGATAGTTTGATTTTCCTAAAGGGAAGTTTAGATACCAATTTTCACAATACGTAATTACGGTCATTAATTTTATTTATTAACTTACCACCCGCAATAGCACCTGAAAGCTCGCAAATCACAAAAAAAACTTCTTCTTCTGCTTCTACTTCTTCTTGAATGGTGTGGTTGGACTCATGTGTTGTCCATTCACGAAACCAGATCAATGACTTCAACACTGACACATGTATCACTCGTAGTGAACGTTAAAAGTGTAGCTGATAGAGAAACACGCCATAGGACTCATACAAATGATGACCTCATATAAGACAGAGGTTAAGGTGATTTATATCCCACCAAAATTATGACAAACATTTTGCAATGGAAGAATGAGCACGAAGAGGCTGTCAAAAGATTATAATACAATATGTGCATCATCAAAAACTGATTTATGCTCTTAACAAAAGTAGGGGTTAGAGAGGGTAGTAAACACGAAATACTTGTGGGGAAGGGGACGTCCATGTTAAGCAAAGAGGACAGGAAGCGCTGGCGGGGAACATCAAAAGCAGGACATTGTAAGAGGAGGTGATTACTGTCGGTATAAGACAAGCTACAAACACAGGATCCAATTATGCTTTCCATCATCGTTTACTATGGCTGGCTTCTTTCTGTGGCTAAATTCGAGTTATAACTGTTAGGTTCTTCATTCTGCCGAAACGAATGTTGATTAAATAATTGTATAAAATACATGAAAAAGAAAACAAACAGAAATATACCGGAAAAAGGAGACAACTTAATTAAAATAGAATGGCATGTATCGTTCTTGAAGGAACATCATCAAATCACACTAAAACAGTTAGAAATATATAAACATTGTAACAATTGCGTCTTTTCGAACGTTACATTCTTTACCAGATACCTCCATTTCAACTCGTCGTTGGGCAGCCTAGTCAGACGAAATGGGGTCGCTCAGCGGATACCTCAGGGTTTTCTAATGGCAAGTAAGACATGTAATCTTACTACAGGATACGCTTAACGTGAGTACGAAGAGATTAGCAACTCACGGGTGACGCCTATAGAAACTCACGACGTAATAGTAGTAACCGTCGACAAATTTTATCTGAATATTTGACTACGTGAGAACTGGTCATGATTAAATGGAATACTTAATTACTCAATACTTCTCTTAGCTAGCAACTAACTTATGAACTAGGCTGTAATGGAAGAATTCATGACACATACAATTGTAGAAAATAAATAAGATATTTATTGTTAAAATATTGGATTATTAAATTGGCATTTTATGCGAGGCATTATTTGGAATTGCGTAAAAAGAAGTATGGATTATGAGTCAGCGCTGGCTCGTAGAAAGGGAAACAATATCCAGTATTAAACTATGAAGATCAGTTCCTTCGTGAAGTAAAAACTGAGTATGTACATATTTACAATAGATCACTGGACATCTAAGGTCCATACTGCAGTTGAGACATAGGTGTAATACCAACACAATCAACTTGTTACGATAGCTCATTTGCTTTAAGACTAATTAAACAAGTCTCACTTAGACACAATGTTAAGCCGAAGTGTATCTCAAGTCCACTAATAAGTTCAACCTTAAATTGAACCCAAACATCATTTTTAAATCGGAGGACTGAACTGTATCACGGATATATTTACTCGCCGATCCAATTAGGATTGAGCGTTGAAAAACATCACATGGTAAATTGTAGCTAATACTCATTCAATGACGAGTCACTAATAAGTAAATTCATATAAGCAAACTGAAATAAGTAAATCTAGATGCGTAAATTTAACTGGATGAATCCATATGAGTGAACTTAAATGCATAATTCCATGTGAATAAATCTGAATAAATCTGAGTAAATCTGAGTAAATCCGAACTCATGTTTTATTGCTACGTTCTCGTTGTGCATGGATAACTTATTACGAACTAAGGCATTCGTTCCTAGTGCCTGTTAAATACGGCTCCTATTCTAGCCTTTCCCTAGCTGTAGTTCGTTGAGAAAATGTAAGTTCAAACAGAGAATATGTTAATCTATTTAGCTATCTAACTAATTTCAACATAATCTTTGGCTGTCATACACATGTCCTTTTAGGTTCAATGTCCCTTTCCTTCGTTATATTCCATAAGATTCTACTTCAATGCCAGCTACTTTATTCATACGCAGTTACTATGCAAGCGCTTTGTCGCGGTTGTTCAGAAACATACTCTCATATATATCGGTGTCGTGAATGCATTTGGTCAAATACAGCTATCAAACGTATCGTTGTATTCCGATATTCATTACAACACATCTAAAGTTGACATACGATTCCGTCACAAGCATACTTCTACAATAGTAAATTCTGTTCATACCTTGGCTTAGGTCGCTCCAGCGGTGTGGACAATCTTACGTATACGAATCTAAAAAAAATGTAGTGTGGCATATCTTAAACTGCAGGCACTCAATGGCCCCTGCGTAGTGCGAATAAAACTTCTCATATCACTATATAACTCATACCTTTCCCCCAGTTAGCACAATCGTAACCTTATTTCAACATCCATATAATATCTTAACATCGTAGCCTCAATAATAACTCGTCGCGTTCCCAAACACACGACCATGTCAAAGTACCACACTGTTTCTTAAAACAACATTTAAAAGTTGCTATATCTCATAACCTATGATTGAGTTCAATGCCCTTGTTGTGAAGCAAAACAATGCGTGATTCCATCTGTTTATTTTTACACCGCGCGCAACCAATCGTGACGTCGACTTGTAGCTTTACCACTATGAAATCTCTGTAATCTGCCAGTATGTCATTATGATCAGCTGTTTCCAAGCTTCTTTTTCAAACCTCACGCTACATACGTGTATTTTGACCGATATACGATGACGTATATATCCATTACATCAGAAACTACTGCTATATTGCTAAATCATGTAACTACGGACTTAAATATCTCACACTTCGTTGGTAACATTCACTTGCATTTCTTATGTATCGGTCTCTAATTGGCCCATCGGCACATACCTAAGGTACATGTGTAGGCAAACCAAAATTATGCGATTAAATATTGTAAATGACTTAGCTCGCTCATGGTTGTCCCTGGTCCAGCTGTTCTGCTCCCAAATGGATGTAGTTGGGTCTTCGGTTAGGTCATGGGTTGGACATCTGGTACATCATCCGCTTCTTCATCACCGAAGTGCTGTCTGGATTCCCGTCACCTTCCTCATCATGGCTCGGTCGGATGATTTCCCGTCGTCTTCCTCATCATGGCTCGGTCGTATAGCAAGATGTACTGGCCCCCAGCTTGGTCCATCATGTGTACTTAGCACATCATCCTCATGGTCCTCTTGTCAGCATCTAAATTAATGATTATAGTGCAGTGTACAGCCATTATACAATTCTTTTTTGACGTCTGTAATCCTTAATTTTATTATTTCTTTCGTGGCTCTCCGACGTATCCTCGATTTCGTTGGTAATGATTTCAGTGCATCTATTCTCTGTCTGCCCTTCTTGTAGATCTTGAGGAAAACTTATTTTTATTCTGATTCAATCATTGGAGATGTTTCTCTTCTTGTGTGTGACCCTTTTTATGTTGGCTTGGTCTCCCTTTGCAGACTATAGGTCACTGCGCTGAGTATCCACCCACGCGTATCTCGTAGTTCTTGTAGGTGATTCCTTCTTAATATCTCGAGTCAACTATGCTATTTTTCGGTGATTTGACTTGTTTCTTCTCGTTTCCGATGCTTTTTCCTTTAATATATCTTTAGATCCTTTGTTATTCCTAAAAGAATTATACCGCGGTCGGTAATTCCGTCCTCACTCTCCGTTGAGAAAATTTAAGGAGTTTTCTTAACAATCAAGTTTTCTACTTTTTTTTTGTAAAACAATACAGTAGACAGTCCACTGTCCGTTTCACCCTGAATACTTGACCGTTCCATGATGAGTATGGCCTTCTGTGTCATCGCAACTGGTGTCTATTCTTTGCTTCCTATAGATTACATGGCCCATACCTTCAGTCGGCGCCATTTTGAAAGCTGTCGCGGACGTGTGGACGGGCACAACATTTATGTTTATTTCTGTTTAAATCCTTACATGAAATTTGGAAATTGTCTAAATGAAGTTCTCACTTCACTTCACACTATCATGGAATGCGAGTGGTATAATAATTTCGTGTGGCTATTTCTAGCCGAGTGCAGCCCTTGTAAGGCAGACCCTCCAATGAGGGTGGGCGGCATCTGCCATGTGTAGGTAACTGCGTGTTATTGTGGTGGAGGATAGTCTTATGTGTGGTGTGTGAGTTGCAGGGATGTTGGGGACAGCACAAACACCCAGTCCCCGAGCCATTGGAATTAACCAGTGAAGGTTAAAATCCCCGACCCGGCCGGGAATCGAACCCGGGACCCTCTGAACCGAAGGTCAGTACGCTGACCATTCAGCCAACGAGTATGCGAGTGGTTGCAAAACCATTATTCCGTCGTTGGCGCGAGTCCAGCTGGCTGGTTAATCCATCTGCCTTCCACTACGTCACGCCCCCCGCCCTGGCTAGGTGAATAACGCTCTATATTTTACTCTCCGGTGTTTTATTTTGTGTCCTCCCCTGACTATTGATGTTGTTATTATTATCCTCCTATTACGACTGCTTTGTAAACTATATAGGTGCTCTTAATTAGCATATAATGGGCTGCCTATTATAACGGTCATTTTTCATTCTGTCATTTTCGCTTACCTCAACTCTTTTGGAAATATACTCGTAGTTTTATTATTAGCATTTTCATAAATTCAGCTTTTCTAATAGGGTGATGGTGGTGGTGATTATTGTTTTGTGGAATTTTAGTTTTTCTTGGCCTACATATGTGGCGTTGTAGTTTGTTACTTGACATGAGTTCATTCAAATTAGGGGCCTAAGCTACCATTTTCATTATTATTATTATTAATATTATTATTTTAATGTGATTATCGTAGTTTAAATAAAAAATTATAAAAATAAACTTTTGCAAGGTACACTTTAATTCATTTTGCACTTTGTTCAATCAAATCATTAACATAATAATGTAATCCCAAATACGTAATACTACTACAACAACTACTACTACTACTACTACTACTACTACTAATAATAATAATAATAATAATAATCCTACGATTATAGTTTCACGAAAGTCGTTCACGTAAAGGAAAACTATCCAGTCCATTAAAAGCTCATTAGACAACCTCTATTATCCGCACACTTTATCTTGGTGCATTTACACCCTAGTGCTGAATCGGTCGACCTCGGCGATCTTCGAGATTCGTACTGGCAACCTTTGAAACATAAGGTATGAATCGTTTAAGCATCGTTGTGCGACATCTGGCGTACACTTTACGTACTAGTACTGTTGTTGTTTACACAACAAAGCCAAAGTATAGAATTCATGCTAGGAACAAGATTCGCATCGAGAAATGTTTTATAATGTTATATAATGTGTATGTGACATAGTTGTTGGCTTAAGATGATAACGGTTTAGAAATTTCATATCGATCGATCATATTCTCGATTCAATTCACATTTCACTTTCATTCAGTTGGCAGCACCAGGCAGCACTATCGATACCGGGACAGCTCCCTCCTTACTCCTCACCTCCGTACACAAATGCACCAAGATAAAGTGTGCGGATAATAAATAGTTTTCCAAAACATTTTAAATTACCGTAATAATATACATAACAATATTAACAATGAAAATGGTAGCTTAATTTGAAAGAACTCAAATGTTTCTACACCAGATTATTAAAACACTAAATTTACGAAAATAATAATAAAACTGCAAGTACAGTTCCAAACGATTTGACGTAAGTGAAAAATAACATAACGGGAGATTGCCACTATAATAATAAAAGCAGGAGCAACAACAACAACAAAAACATAATAATAATAATAATAATAATAATAATAATAATCGGAGCACTAAAAATAAAATACCTAACGGTAAAATACAGCATGTCATTGACCTAGCCAGGGTAGGATGCGTGGCATGGTGGAAGGTCAGCGGATTTACTAGCCAGCTGGACTCTCGCCAACGACAGAGGAACGGTTTTGCAAAGACAGTCGATCAAGTGACTTTGAATGTTGGGATGGTGGTGGTGGTTGTGGTGGTGGTGGTGGTGGTGGTGATTATTGTTTCGAGAGGAAGTACAACTAGGCAATCATCCTCTATTATCACTAATCAGAGGGGAAAATAGAAGGGATCCGACACTTCGAAAAATGAAGATATCAACCAAAGAAAGGGAAGGGCCATGCAAGGTGTGAAAATGGAAGACTCCCTGGGCCTCGCGAACCTAATACCGTCGGGATAGGAAAAGGTTAAGAGTTGACCAAGGGAGTTCGGATGGGATAGATGAAAGTGAGGAGCCTGGCACAAGTAAGTGGGAGCAATGCTAGGTCTCAGCTAAGCGCCCCGTGGGCGCCAACCAGCGCTCTCAAGTTAAAGAGCCCTTGGGGTTCCTTTGAGTCACTTCTTACGACAGGCAGGGGATACCGTGGGTGTTATTCTACCCCAAGCATCCACAGGGGGCGAGGAAGACAGGATCTAACAGCCCTGTTCAGCGAATGGGGGCGGCGGAAAGGGGGGTCAGATAGAGTAATTTGTGCGAACCTTTTGATAGGCCACGAATGAGAGCAGGTTCACGGCCTCTGGTGGCAAGACCGTTCAACTAATAACGTTACTACGATAATCAATTAACTAGGTATTTACCTGAGATGTAACTATATGCCGAGGTTTGCAGCAAACCAATTATTCCTTCTGATGCGTGATTTTTCTTTATCAGTGATTATATTTCTGCAGGAGACAAAGTGACAAACAACCTTCATGAAAGTGAATACTTCACCTTTCTTCACGCATCTCCGATCTAGATGTAAGAATTAATTCACTAAAAATAAAGTATTTGGGTTACAATCAAGACCAAGACGGAAAAATGCTTTTGAATCAAGGGTTATTAATTTGTGGTGGTGGTGGTGGTGATTATTGTTTTAAGAGGAAGTACGACCGGGCAATCATATTCTATTAACACTAATCAGGTGGGGGAAAATGGAAGGGAACCGACACTTCGAAAAATTAAGGTATCGGCGAAAGAAAAATAAGGGCCACGAAGGGCGTGAAAATGAATGACACCCTAGGCCTTGAATACTCTAATACCGTCGGAGTTAGAAAAGAACAAGTGTTGACCAAGGGAGGTCGGATAGGATAGATGAAAATGGGGAGTCTGGCACAAGTAGGCCTAAATGAGAGCAATACCAGTACTCGGTTATTTTTTTAGAGTATGGCTTTAAATGCTGGGAGTGTCCCAGGACATGTTTGGTTCCCCTGGTGCAGGTCTTTCCGTTTGACACCCATGGGTGAACTGGGCGTCTGGGTGTGGGATGATGATGATGAAGAGGTAGGGAGAGGGTGAACGCGATGTCCGCACATAGCTTACTCCTATCGAACAACACAAAGGGTCTGCTCAAAGGTTTACGTCTCCATCTGACGGACGAATCACCATCAACAGCGTCACATTCTCTCACTCCAAATGAACACTGCGGGGAGGTTTGGAAATGAATCCACGATTTTGGCAGCCAATCTAGTGATTAAAAATGTGTATACCATCACCTCTCGTACCCTGCCGGCCAACATTCTGATGGTTTCCCACCAATGGGAACCGACCCGACTTACTGCGGTGTCAGGCCCTGTAGACTTGACGCCTCAACTATTATGGCCACTAGGCAGGTTAAACATATTGAACATAATAAATGTTTCTTTTCTAAATCAAATCTAGATCTACCAAAAAAAAAACACAACTAGACTTTGTTTCGTTATTTACTTGATAGAATCATATCTTTTCCCAGCGCTGAACTTATTATACCCAAGAACTACTGTACTTAACAGCTGCAAAAATAATATTCTCGTCATTACTATTAAAACAATATTGTTACTCTTGTGATTTCAGCAGTGAGGAGAGCTTCCCCTGGACCATCACGGCGAGCTGAGCCACAAAGGTAAGATAGCCATGTACAATGAAACTTTTTTTGGTGAAACTCAATGAAAGTACGGGATGGTATTCGAACGAAACCGTAACCATACATAATAGACACCAGGAAAAAATAAGAGTGTGGTTGTAGGTGATTCAGTAGAATAAAAGAAGGCTTTGCCACGTGCAATGCCTATACGAATAAGCCAGTTTGGGGAGAGCTGAATGGTCCGTGAGGTTAAGGAAAATAGAGGGAAACCGAGGCAATGAATGAGATATCGTGTGAAGAATATTTCCTTTCTCCTCCTACATTTTATAAGGTTAAGTATTCTTGGTGATTTCTCTCTAGACAAAATACATGATTATTCAGTACCACATTAAAACATGCACTGTAGTCATGGTAAGTACATCATCTCATAAGCAATCCCCTTTTACAGTGCCTGATCTAACAGTTCATAATTCGAAGATATTTTACTAATACCACACTGATTTTATATATCATATTTTGAATTATTTCGACGATGACTTTCCCATATTTCATTATTCAATATTTTAACCTTCATTTCATTAAACGCGATTCTATCCTTCATATTATTATTATTATTATTATTATTATTATTATTATTATTATTATTATTATTATACCAGGCGTACACTTTTCCTGGCTTTTTAAATTGCGCGCCTTCTCTACGGACATCTATGTCAGTGAACACGAACGAACTTTTAAAGACTTTCTAAAAACGTTCTTCTCCGACAGTTAGATGGCTCTAGCATCTAGTTTCTAGCGATCTCTGCAGGGTTAAGCCCAAATTAATTTCAGAAGATATTTCATGTGTTGTAGGTGCTAAACCTTTGTTCTGCTTATTTGTTTATGCACCGAAGTTGTCAACACTTCACCTGGTTCCTCATCTAACGTAATCTGCCTATCACACGCCTGTAATTTAAGTTCTCTAGCGAATGAAACCCGGGGGTGTGTATGGAAATCTAGCCTATCAGTGCCCTGGAATTTAATTTTATCTGGATCTTTCCCCTACGGAGCTATTTAAGGAGAGCACTTTAGGGCCATCTTGTCTGATTTGCTCCGGTTATTGAGAGTGTGACTTGACGGAGGTTAGAATGGGTAGGAGGCAGGGCGCGGGCGGCTTGAAGGAGATCCAGAGCTAAAAGGTAATGGCAGAATTTACCTAAACGTGTGAATGTGCCGGTGTGTATTTCGAGGAGAGGACTTCAGCAGTTGTCTTAATATCTAATATGTAATCCTTCCTTCTGGTATGGAATTAGCCTCTGTATCATTGGTCCTTAAGCCCCACTTAGGTTCTCTTCTACCCCCGAATGTTCGTTAAGGAGTGCTGGTGCTTCGCCTCATTGCCTTTTGATAATGGCCTGTTTTGTATAACCTTTTCTTTTTATTCTTAAGGCCTTGTAGTATGGGTGATCATGCCCCAGCTTATTCTTTATAGTTCTTCGGGTAACTGTGTCTACGTTTTGGTTTCCTTTGGGAACAGTACCTACTTAAACTAATTGTGGAACCTTGTAATGGAGCAACTATGCTCTTTCATATGTAAATTGACGACTGGGAGTTTCTCTCATTTAATTTTATACCTGATTAAGGACTTCTAAGTCCAATGCATTGTTCGAGCTGACGAGCTCTTTGTTAATATAAATATCCCCAAGTTATATTTTAACTGTTCATTGTCAAATCATTAAATTACTCTATCTGAATTTTAAGAAAGGAAAGAAATAAAATTTCCAATTAATGTTAAGTAAATGTTTGCTCTAAGTGATCTCCTGTCCAGCCATTCAAACCAAACGCTTCCTATTCCTCTGTGAGCCGCGGAACCACGGTAATAATAATAATAATAATAATAATAATAATAATAATAATAATAATAATAATAATAATAATAATAATAATAATAATAATAATAATAATAATAGTGTTCATACACTGGTTGCCCCATGGTGGTTAACCATTACAAAATTCCACAATTAGTTTAAGTACTGCTCCCAAAGGGAACCAAAACGTAGACACGGTTACCCGGAGAACTATGAAGAATAAACTGGGGCATGATTACCCATACTAAAGGCCTTAAGAATAAATATTATTATTATTATTATTATTATTATTATTATTATTATTATTATTATTATTATTATTATTATTATTATTATTATTATTATTATTATGGATATTCATTACAAAGATGTTTAAATGACTATGAGAATTCTTGGCGTTTATTTGAAGATCCTAGTGTAAGTGTTTATTCCCTGATTACAACTATGAAACGTCAAGATGACATTTTATCTTTACATTCCTACTTAGAATTGGCATGATAAAACAATAACTGATGTAATCTGACGTAGTTCTGAATTAAATTAAAATAATCCTCATTTTTATTAAATGAAATTGTGACACTCTACATAACTTTGCTCACAACCATTAACATATTAAATAATTAAAACAAAGAGCTAAATGAAAGAACTACTGCCAAAATATCCTACTTAGAAGGAATTCACAGTTAGAAAAACTAAAGACGCTGAGAACAGAGTTTAGATAAACCGAGCCGAATATCCTGCTTATGTTTCGACCTCTTGGATGGGGTTCAAGTCTCACAGTCTCATGCACTGTTGTTGACCACAGAGGCGTTTGTACAAAAGTAATCTCAAAAGACATCCACCCTGGACATACATACATACATACATACATACATACATACATTATCATTATAGACTGTTATGCCTTTCAGCGTTCAGTCTGCAAGCCTCTGTGAATTGACTAAACATCGCCACTATCCTCGATTTGCAACTAGTGTTGTGGCCTCATTTAGTTCTATACATCTTATCTTTAAATCGTTAGAAACTGAATCTAACCATCGTCGTCTTGGTCTACCTCTACTTCTCTTACCCTCCATAACAGAGTCCATTATTCTCCTAGGTAACCTATCCTCCTCCATTCGCCCCAAATGACCCCACCACCGAAGCCGGTTTATGCTTACAGCTTCATCCATCGAGTTCACACCTAAATTAGCCTTTATCTCCTCATTCCGAGTACCCTCCTGCCATTGTTCCCACCTGTTTGTACCAGCAATCATTCTTGCTACTTTCATGTCTGTTACTTCTAACTTATGAATAAGATATCCTGAGTTCACCCAGCTTTCTCTCCCGTAAAGCAAAGTTGGTCTGAAAACAGACCGATGTAAATATAGTTTCGTCTGGGAGCTGACTTCCTTCTTACAGAATACTGTTGATCGCAACTGCGAGCTCACTGCATTAGCTTTACGACACCTTGATTCAATCTCACTTACTATATTACCATCCTGGGAGAACACACAACCTAAATACTTGAAATTATCGACTTGTTCTAGCTTTATATCACCAATCTGACATTCAGTTCTGTTGAACTTCTTACCTACTGACATCAATTTAGTCTTCGAGAGGCTAATTTTCATACCATACTCATTGCACCTATTTTCAAGTTCCAAGATATTACACTGCAGGCTTTTGGGCACAATCTGCCATTAAGACCAAGTCGTCAGCATAGGCCAGACTGCTTACTACATTTCCACCTAACTGAATCCCTCCCTGCCATTTTATACCTTTCAGCAGATGATCCATGTAAACTACGAACAGCAAAGGTGAAAGATTGCAGCCTTGTCTAACCCCTGTAAGTACCCTGAACCAAGAACTCATTCTACCATCAATTCTCACTGAAGCCCAATTGTCAACATAAATGCCTTTCATTGATTTTAATAATCTACCTTTAATTCCATAGACCCCCAGAATAGCGAACATCTTTTCTCTCGGTACCCTGTCATATGCTTTCTCTAGATCTACGAAACATAAACACAACTGCCTATTCCTCTCGTAGCATTTTTCAATTACCTTGCGCATACTGAAAATCTGTTCCTGACAGCCTCTCTGTGGTCTGAAACCACACTGGGTTTTATCCAACTTCCTCTCAACGACTGATCGCACCCTCCCTTCCAAGATGCCAGTGAATACTTTGCCTCGTATACTAATCAATGAGATACCTCGATAGTTGTTGCAATCCTTCCAACCTGGACATGCGTGTCAAATATTATTGTTTCTACCCACTTGAAATCGTTAATTCTTCGTATCATTTTGACGATTTTAGAAATTCATATTCCTACACGTTGATAATATCAAGTTTGGTTTAAATATGGCAGTATTCTTTTATAATTATCAATTGGCTTTAATCTTCTGGACCTGTTCTTTTCTTTATAATTCTACGCCCATTACTTAACCTATTGTCTTTCTTTTCAAAATGATTATTATTGATCGGAACAGAGAACAGTATTATTGATAATTATTATGATAAATGTCTAGGCCAATTACTTCATTATACTCACGTCACAAGAACATTTTGCTTCATTGATTCCGCTTCTAATATAACAAAGATCCTTTCCTTTCTTCGTGATTGGACCTACACACGTCCACCATATTTGTTCCAAGTGAATGAAAGGTTTCAGTACAGACGTCTGTCACTTGACAAAACACATTAAATGTTTATCAGTACTTTCTGACTTATACGTACCCGCCAAGACCTCCTGTTACCGAGCAACATTCAATATACGCACCTCGCTTGGAAGAGTATAATTTGAACACAGAATTTCTCCCAATGAAATGATTGTGCGTTAAAAAGAAGACCACTGAATTTGGCTAATATAATACTGTTGTGCTGATGGATGAAATCGGTATACTGTAGTTACATTTAAAATATCTAAGTTGGTATCATATAAATCCAGTATTAGTAATTTAACTGGGAAGGAGATTATACTATTTTACGAGTTTTTAATAACTTTTAAGAATAAGAAAAAACAGAATGCGAATATTTTGAACGAATATGGAGACATTTGAATTGGATAAAGTATATCTAATTAATATATAGATATTTACACACAGAGAAGAAACACAGTATTCATTTCAGACCCAATCAACTGGCAGATGCCTGTCAGTTAATTCGTAGGATATTTTACTCATCAGGATCATAAACTTTATTATGACATATTAAGGAAATTTCAAGAAATAAATACGACATGTTTTCGTTTTACAGAACTGTTGCAGTCCAGCCATCACTTCCAAGTCGTTTTGCTGTACCTCAAGGTAAGTTTCCAAAGTATAATACTTTATTTCTAACACTGACTGTACTGAAGTAAAACATCTACTGTACTTAACCTGCTTATGAGAGTCAGCCAAAATACTGTAGATCGAAACTCTGGTCATTACTTAATAAACGAATGGGATATAATTGACGGGACTATTATCCATAGGAGCGTGAGGCACAATAACCTTAAAATTTCATTACATTTGCGTTCTACTGGCATCCGCTGTGTTGGTGTGATGAATTCAGAAGATATCGAAATTATGCAGTGAAGAAACTGATTTGCAACTGTATACAGTTATTCAACTATTGCTATAGATTAAAGGGATTAAGTCATTAATTCACTTCAAAAATATTTGTCAAAAATGATGTTTATGTCATCTGAGTATACTTAAAAATTCAACATAGCCTAATTTTTATATATTTGCGCCTGACGCCTTTCCGGGACTGGTCCCTTCAATTGTGACGTCTGTCACTCGACAAAACACATTAAATGTTTATCAGTACTTTCTGACTTATACGCACCCGCCAAGACCTCCTGTTACCGAGCAACATAGAAGGTAATCTATGTGGCGTGTTGAAACCAAGCGAATAGAATTACGTTAGTTGTTATAATAATAATAATAATAATAATAATAATAATAATAATAATAATAATAATAATAATAATAATAATAATAATAATAAAATAATAATAATAATAATAATAATAATATTATTATTATTATTATTATTATTATTATTATTATTATTATTATTATTATTATTATTATTTTACGTACCGCTGACTACTTTCATGATTTTTGGAGAGGTTAAGATGCCAGAATTTTGTCCCACACGAGTCCTTTCATGTGCCGGTAAATCTACCGAATCAAGGCTGTCATATCTGAATGTCTTTAAATAACACCGGCCTGAGGTGTGATCGAACCCATCAACTTAAGTTCAGAAGGCCAGAACTCTACTCTTTGAACTTCTCAACACGGTAATCTCTTACTTACGTTTGAGCGATCTCTTGTATTTCGGCATGTGAATATCACAGTTAAAGGAGGACAAAATGGATTCATTGGAGAGAAGGTGGATATGATGCAGATATTCACAGCAGACTCAGAGAAAGAGCTCCGCTATTCCACGCTGCTCTATGAGGGTGCCAAGCACACACAACCACCTATACATACACTGACTGACAGAGCAAATGCAACACCAAGAAGGAGTGGTCAGAACTTTATGCGAATTGCAGGGTAGACTGAAGTCACTGAGGTATGCTCATGATGTGAAATGCGCCGCTGTGCTGCGCACGTAGCGAACGATAAATGGGACACGGCGTTGGCGAATGGCCCACTTCGTACCGTGATTTCTCAGCCGACAGTCATTGTAGAACGTGTTGTCGTGTGCCACAGGACACGTGTATAGCTAAGAATGCCAGGCCGCTGTCAACGGAGGCATTTCCAGCAGACAGACGACTTTACGAGGGGTATGGTGATCGGGCTGAGAAGGGCAGGTTGGTCGCTTCGTCAAATCGCAGCCGGTACCCATAGGGATGTGTCCACGGTGCAGCGCCTGTGGCGAAGATGGTTGGCGCAGGGACATGTGGCACGTGCGAGGGGTCCAGGCGCAGCCCGAGTGACGTCAGCACGCGAGGATCGGCGCATCCGCCGCCAAGCGGTGGCAGCCCCGCACGCCACGTCAACCGCCATTCTTCAGCATGTGCAAGACACCCTGGCTGTTGCAATATCGACCAGAACAATTTCCCGTCGATTGGTTGAAGGAGGCCTGCACTCCCGGCGCCCGCTCAGAAGACTACCATTGACTCCACAGCATAGACGTGCACGCCTGGCATGGTGCCGGGCTAGAGCGACTTGGATGAGGGAATGGCGGAACGTCGTGTTCTTCGATGAGTCACGCTTCTGTTCTGTCAGTGATAGTCACCGCAGACGAGTGTGGCGTCGGCGTGGAGAAAGGTCAAATCCGGCAGTAACTGTGGAGCGCCCTACCGCTAGACAACGCGGCATCATGGTTTGGGGCGCTATTGCGTATGATTCCACGTCACCTCTAGTGCGTATTCAAAGCACGTTAAATGCCCACCGCTACGTGCAGCATGTGCTGCGGCCGGTGGCACTCCCGTACCTTCAGGGGCTGCCCAATGCTCTGTTTCAGCAGGATAATGCCCGCCCACACACTGCTCGCATCTCCCAACAGGCTCTACGAGGTGTACAGATGCTTCCGTGGCCAGCGTACTCTCCGGATCTCTCACCAATCGAACACGTGTGGGATCTCATTGGACGCCGTTTGCAAACTCTGCCCCAGCCTCGTACGGACGACCAACTGTGGCAAATGGTTGACAGAGAATGGAGAACCATCCCTCAGGACACCATCCGCACTCTTATTGACTCTGTACCTGGACGTGTTTCTGCGTGCATCGCCGCTCGCTGTGGTCCTACATCCTACTGAGTCGATGCCGTGCGCATTGTGTAACCTGCATATCGGTTTGAAATAAACATCAATTATTCGTCCGTGCCGTCTCTGTTTTTTCCCCAACTTTCATCCCTTTCGAACCACTTCTTCTTGGTGTTGCATTTGCTCTGTCAGTCAGTGTATTTGAATTCACTATTGTCCAGTATCTGTGCCGGCCCTGTGGTGTAGGGGTAGCGTGCCTGCCTCTTACCCGGAAGTCCCGGGTTCGATTCCCGACCAGGTCAGGGATCTTTACCTGGACCTGAGGGCTGGTTCGAGGTCCAGTCAGCCTAAGTGATTAGAATTGAGGAGCTATCTCACGATGAGATAGCGTCCCCGGTCTAGAAAGCCAAGAATAACAGCCGAGAGTATTCGTCGTGCTGACCACACGACACCTCGTAATCTGCAGGCCTTCGGGCTGAGCAGCGGTCGCTTGGTAGGCCAAGGCCCTGCAAGGGCTGTAGTGCTATGGGGTTTGTTTTATTGTCCAGTATCTGACATATTTGGTTGATCCAGAACCGTTTGAGTTCGCTCTCTTCACTCATTTGTAGAAACTTTCCATAATAAGAACTTTATTAGTAAATTAGAAACTACTAATTATAAGTTAGTAAGTCATTAGTGTAAACTTATAAAAGTTATTTCTTTCATTCCAGGAGCCAAACCGAGCCGTCTCCCTGTCTTCAAATGGTAAGATCGAACGTTACGAAAGTTGAAATTAATGTAATCTGTATTTGATCGCCTTAAGATTCTTCGCAAAAGAGACGAACGGCTGATCATTTGAATGCATCCTTCCTATGGTATCGCATTTGCTGTCTCGTCCACGTTAATATTTTCATTTCGTTTACTTGAAGATTTTTCCCCTTAAAAATGGAAAAGAAGTGTCCATGTGCTTCCTGGCAGTCCAGCATTTACTTCATACAGTATAACAGGTCTTAATTCAGTAGCGGTGGTGGTGATTATTGTTGTAAGAGGAAGTACAACTAATCACTAATCAAAGAGAAAAATGGAAGGGACCCGACACGTCCGAAAATGAAGATATTGGCCAAAGAAAGTCAAGGGCTAAAAGGGCTAATAGACTCCCTAGGCCTCGAATGAAAGAACAAGAGTTGACCAAGAGAGGTCGGATAGGATAGATCAAAGTGAGGAGCCTGTCACAAGTAAGTGGAAGCAATGCCAGTAATCTGCTGAGAGCCCCGTGGTCGCCAACTCTCAGGTTTTATAGTAATTGCCCATGGTTCTTATCGGCACTTTGGGGTAGCAGAGCACATCTGACAGGGAGCCTCCAATTTAATCAGAATTTATTCGGTTCATTACATATTTGTCGACAGAATGAATCAGGAAATTCTATGAAATGGACTGTCTTCTACACAGGTCTCGCAGTTGGTTCTTCTTCTGCCATCAGAGTTGCATTTTATATACACTATTTAGTTTTGCTATGTCCTATGCGTAGCCGTTTCTGATACCTTTGAGTGAGAGTCTCTTGCAGTACTGTTGGACTAACAATGTCGACTGCGTACAGGATGCATCATAGATAGGTGATTGGATGTCACGTGCCGCATAGAGTGGGTGCTCCAGATTGAATAATATCTTGGCTCTATTATATTTTTGACTTACGCGCTGCAATACCTTAAACATAAACCTAAGTATGTAACTTACAGAGACTATAGCCGTATTGACAACGAAAAATTATTAGAAGACGCTTTCTCGGTGCCGTGGCATGAGATAACTCATAAAGCTAATATTGACGACATGGTCACCACTTTCAATAACATGATTCTACACATATTTTGACAAACATGCAGCTCATAGCAAATATAAACATTACCCGACAGAGGAAAACTTCATATATTACATACGACTACGTAACAAAACGACTCTGACAGTAAGAAACGCTCGACTACGGTACGCTCATGACCTTATAAAACCTGACGAAAGACCCGCAACTTTATACAAGTCAGTCCACCAATTTGGACTAAATAAATCGGACAAGGTAGCCGATTTGGATATTTCTCCTGATGAATTGAATGACCACTTCGTAAACTCCCGTGTACAATTAAACGAAGGAGCAAAAGAAAATCTTTCGAGTGCAAATTGCAACGCATCACCCGTAGGTGGAGACAAATTTTATTTTAGTTATGTCTCACCCCTGCAAATAAAAGCGGCTATCTTACGAATTAGAACTAAATCCACAGGGGTGGACAATATAGGTTTATAATGCTAAAGAAAATAATCGACGCTATTAATCCAGTATTGACATTCATATACAACTTCTCCCGTCACAGAAGTGTATTTCCAACTGTCTGGAAAATGGCCCTGGTATATCTGTTACCGAAGACTAAATCTCCTAGACTAAATAGTGACTACATACTTATTAATATACTGTTAGTAGTAGCCAAGGGACTCGAACACTTTGTACATAATCAAATCACAAACTATCTCAACGACCACGAGATGTTGGACCCACGCCGGTCAGGTTCCCGACGCAATCACAGTACATGTACTGCCTTACTCAGCGTGACTGGCGATATAAGGCAGGCTGTTGTTGAGCAAAATGTAACAATTCTAGTATTATTGGACTTCAGCAAAGCATTTTACTCTGTAGACCATGAGTTGCTCCTATCCAAAATTGATCGCCTAGGTTTCTCCTGCAGAAGTCTGAGATGGATGGGAGCTTATTTGCACAAACTTCAACGACGTATCGTCAATCAAGGTATCTTTTCTTCAAGGCAAAATGTGAAAACAGTTGTCCCACAAAGGATAACTCTAGCTCCTTTGCATATTTTCCACCTATATCAACAACCTATCTAAACAGCTAAAACATTGTAAACGTCACATTCATGCGGACGGCGTACAATTATTGTACCAATGCAAAACCGACAGACGTTTCGACAGAAATCGAGCAAATTAACATGGATCTAGAGGCCGTTAGCAAATTTTCTCCCCAGTATGGACTTATTTTAAAACCTTAAAAAACCCACACCATAGCAATTGCCCACCCAAAAATTTATTTCCACTAAATACCGCATGTCCATCCCTGACGTACGACTTCAAAAGCAAGTTTTGACCTTTTGTAAGAGCGCAGACAACCTGGGGGTAATCATTGACGAGCACCTGTCATGGTCGTATAGACAATATATGTGAATAAACGAGTTTTAGTCATGTTGCAAACTTTAGACAATTTCAAACTTACGTTTCCGTTCCGTTCAGTTTGAAGACGAAACTATCGGCTGTTGTGTCCGCCTCCGTAGCGCAACGGTTAGTGTTATAAGCTGCCGTTATCGGGGGTCCGGGTTCGATTCCCGGTACTGACAGAAATTTAAGAATGGCAGGAGGGCTGGTATGTGGTTGAAATGGTACATTGGAGGTGTGCCTGAAAAGAGCTGCACCACCTCGGGTGCGACTATTGCGACGTAGTCTACAAAGACGCGAGAGCCGAACTTCGAGTTAAAATACAATGTTCACAGAATGCCTATGTAAGAGTTATATGTAATTTGACACTTACAGATCATGTTACCCAGTCTTATGTCGATCTCGGTTGACTGCGCCTCGAAGACACACGCACGCTGCATACCCTAACTTCATTGCACCCAATCTTTACATTACAATCCCCAGCTTACCTGCGCGAACGATTTCATAGCCTTTCTGAACACCATGATAAAAACATCAGAGCGCAGGACACGACATTGCTCGCTATTCCTAAGTATAAATCCTCCACTTACAACAATTCGTTCACGGTTGTAGTTAGCCGTGGATGGAACTTTCTTCCACAGGAGATCAGAGGGATATCAAACCACGGAAGATTAAAATAAAAGTGCTCAAAATATCTCCATGAGACGAGCTCGTAGTGCGACAGTTTTTCTTCTTCTTCTTCATTGCATTTTAATTCCTTCGTAGGTATTATATTATCATACCGAGGAAGCAAAATCTTCATTTATATTGTGTAGTATAATAGATTTTTCCTGTACTGTAAGATAGCATAGTAGCATAGTAATTTGTTTCAGACTTTTCTTATTTATTTATGTTTAAATATGTGTATGTTTCTCTTGTATTCACTGGCTAAGTGTAAGACAGGGACACTTGTCCCTAATTTTTCCAGTTAAAATAAACCATATTTGACCTAAATAGGAACAAGACACCTGGAATTAATGACATTCCCTCTGAATTACTGACTGCCTTAAGAGAAACCAGTATGACGGGGCTAATACATCTAGTGTTATTACATCAGCCGGTGCTGACAAGTGTGAAAACTACCGCACCATTAGTTTGACATCTCAAGCCTGAAAAATTTTAACACGTATTATTTATAGAAGAATGGAAAGACAAGTTGAAACTGAGATGGGAGAAGATCAATTTGGCTTCAGAAGAAATAGTGGAACACGTGAAGCAATCCTGACTTCACGTATGATCTTAGAGAATCGAGTTAAGAGGGACTAGCCCACATACATGGAGAGTGGCATTGTATGGAAGTGAAACATGGACGTAAATAGCTCAGAAAGAAAGAGAATACAAGCCTTTGAAATGTGGTGTTACAGAAGAATGCTAAAGGTGAGATGGGTAGATCGAATCATGAATGGAGAGATAATGAATCGAATTGGTGAGGGGGAAATCGATTTGGCTAAATTTGACGAGAAGAAGAGATAGAATGAGAGGACACATCTTAAGACACCCAGGAATTGTTTAGTGGGTTTCTGAGGAAGTGTAGGGGGTGAGAACGGTAGGGGTAGATCAAGGTATATGACAAGCAGATTAGAGCGGATGTGGGATGCAGGAGTCACGTAGAAATGGAAAGGTTAGCACAGGATAGGGTGGCATGGAAGCTGCCTCAAACCTGTCTGTGTACTGATGACTCAAACAACAACATCCATCTATTAAGAGATTTTCAAGATACTCTATCAAACGTTATTTTTTTAAGATCTACGTTATCAGATGGACATATTGTTAAGCTGATATGTCTCTGTATGGGAAAATTGTACAAAACAAAACGTTATTGTAAATAAATTTGATTATGAGCAATTTTTCCGTAAAACCAACCTTAAGAGAGATGCATCGAGTTTTATATTTCAGGGTCCCTCCTAAGGCTCTCTAGTGATTTTTGTTCATCGTATAGCTACGATCCCTCAACGTAAATAGCAAGTTTAATGAAAATCCACGTATCCATTTTCCCGTGATGCTATAGCAAACAAGCAGATAAAAGATAAACTGAGCCCCACGTAGTCCATCGTAATGTCCTGTCCAGTATAAAAACCAAGTATACACTACAAAAGGTACTGACAGAAAGACGATGTTATACAAATAATGTTTAGGAACAGTTGATAACGTGCTCTCTGACTACCTTTACTTGTTGATTTTCACTGCTTATTGAAATCGGTTGTTATAGAAATTTCTCTTTTAAAATTACAGCGAATGCATAACTATTCGATATTCCATCTTGAAGAACCTGAAAGTCTTTTCTGAATGAAATTATTTTTTCAGAGAAAAGCCCTGGAAGAATGTGCAGCGCAAATGGACATTTGGTTATATGACTCACTAAAATCTAATTTAAGTTTTGTTATGTAAGAGGTCAACGACTGGCCTATTTCATTTGGATTAATGCTTATTTTGGAATGCATTCTTATCACTATTTCAAAAAGATATTGTGTTCAGTGATAGTACTGTTGTATTAATGACACGGTTCACATTTCTGTTTCAGGAATAAAGAAGACGCCTCAATCAAACGTAAGTACTTTTTTTTTACAAGTTGCTTTCCGTCACACCGACACAGATAGGTCTTAAGACGACAATGGGATAGGAAAGGGCTGGGAGTGGGAAAGGAGCGGCCGTGGCCTTAATTAAGGTACAGTCCCGGAATTTTCCTGGTTTGATAATGGGACACCACGGTAAACCTTTTCAGGGCTGCCGACAGTGGGGTTTGAACCCACTCTCTCCCGAATGCAAGCTCATAGCTGCGCGCCCCTAACCGTACAGCCAAATTTAAGTATACCGAAACTAATATTGAGTTCCACAAAATTCACTTACTGTCTTTTTATGAATGGAAAACAACGTACAATTAATTTTTTTAATTATATGAGATGATCTAGCACAGGTCTGCAGTATCAGCACACATTGAAAGATAGCTCTCTAGGCAAGTTACGAGTCTCGTTATTATGTGGTAGGATAAGCTCAGGTTGATTGTAAATATTGAATATTTTAATGAATTTGAGCATATACAATAAACAAAATATGTAACTCTTCAGTATCAGTGTGAGAAATTAATCTGTAGGTATTTTTCAGATGCGACTACAGAAGTCGATAAATGGGTACCGTATACAGAAAGTCTAACGTTACAGTTTTGTATAGTGTACTAGCTGATGTACCTGTGCTTCGCTACGGGATTCTCAGAAAGACTGACTTGGTGGTTTTCCTAACTGAATTCAACATAGGTCATTACAAAAACGTCAGTAGGAATGTAGCGATTGAAAGCAATGTTATCATATAAAATACTCGATCAAATGAAAAACCGCACACTTTCTCACTTTCAACGAACAGTACTACGGTGCCGATCTAACAGTCCAAAGTTCCAGAGCTGGAACAACCAGGTCGCAGACTGCCATGAACACTCCTCTGTCATTATTCTGTTAAATATGCACACTACTCGTTCCAATCAGTGCCTCAGAGTACGGACTGAATAGCTCGAATGCTATGATGCTTTCTTTTTTTACGTCGCACCGACACAGATATGTCTTATGGCGACGATGGGTTAGGAAAGGCCTAGGAAGTGGAAGGAAGCGGCCGTGGCCTTAATTAAGGTACAGTCCCGGCATTTGCCTGGTGTGAAAATGGGAAACCACGGAAAACCATTTTCAGGGCTGCCGACAGTGGGGCTCGAACCCACTATCTCCCGATTACTGGGTACTGGTGAATGCTATGCTGCAGTATCAGAAAATGTATGAGCCAGAGGAATGGCATGCTAAAGAATAAAGTTTCCCAACTCCCCAGCTATTTCCCGCCAATGTTCAATCAGGCTGTTATACTCGGTACGCAGTAGTAATCCCATCTATCGGAGTTGAGCGGCACCATAAGAAACGAAGAACATCACAACAAACAATGGTCAATGTAAAGTAATTGTTGATCAGTGTTAAGCGCTTTGGATATTGTAGGCCTTCTGAAATACCACTCTTATCATAGTCGGTACAGTAAAACTGAATGGAACATAAATGATCGGAAATTGTATTGTCTATAACTTTTGTTATGTAGTACCGTACTTTTCTATAGCACCAATAACATAGGTACCGGTATTTAAAATTAAATTTTAGACGCCTTCCCCTAAACTACCATTTCATCTCGGGGAAAATAAAATTATTTACAGCCTAGACTGTATTTTCTTATCCCCGACTCTATATAGCGGTTTTCATTAAATTCTGTTAACCCATTTTCTCGTGGCTCGCCATTGATAGGGACTTAGCAACAAAAATACAAATTCATTAATATCTGTGTTATCAAAGCCGGTACGGTAACGATGTATGACATAAATGATCAGAAATTTAATTCTGTATAACTTTCGTTATGCAGTATTGTGATAGTACATATATCACACCCCCGAATTATATGTAGAAGTTAGAGATATTATTGTCTGTATTCGATTTATTATTATTATTATTATTATCGGTATTTTATTTGTATATTTTGCCATTTATATTGGTAAGCTGGAAGATATCCACATATGTAGGTATGAGTAATTTGTTTTGCACGAGTGGGAAAACATTGCTTTAATAACTCTGGTAATTTGAATGAGTCATATAGCTGCCCCAGAGTTTGTTGTGATGTACTTGTGTCGGGAAAATCATGAGTCATGTATATATCCAAGCCTGATGAGATGAGCTTGTTGTTGTATTAGGAAAGTTTGGTGATTCATGGAATATACCCCAGAGTTTGTTATTGTCTTGGGAGGAAGAAGTAGTTCAGGACTTGGTCTTGACAAGAGGTTCACTCATGATTGGTGGGCAAGGACCAATCCAGACGTATCATCTGAGAGGAGGGGGATGTTGATGTCTATAAAGGTTGATGATACGGCGGCAACCAGGAACATGGTAGGAGGACATTGTATGGAACATTGTAAGGGTGATTGTAGAGGTGATTGTAAAGGAACGAGAAGGAAGATAACTACAACTACAACTACAACTACAACTGAGGCACTGTACGGGAAGGAAGTGGTGCTGATACACGGTACTGGAGTGACACGGCTGCAATGGACTGGACTTCAAACGTTCGTGGAGCGTAGTCTTGTTATGTTTGTGGAAAGTGGCTGATTGTGGAGAGTGCTTGCGCATTAAGTATTGTAGCACTTGTGGCGGCCTAGCATTATATGTTGGTGAAAGCTATCTCAGACTTTCCATAAATTTATATGTTGAGGATCGACAGACGTGTGTATATATCTTTACAACAAGTGTTAAAATATGTGAACACAGTAGTACAAGGTACAGTATCTGTGTGATGTGATAACTGCCGATTATGAGAATCGGTAAGTCGAATTGATATAGAGACAGTGAAGGGTATTTATCTTCATACATGTACATTGTTCATCGGACTATTTACAAATGGTAACTTAGTTCTCGCTTTCGTTTTCCCACGATTTTCATTATTGTTGTTGTTGTAAATATGGAGTCTTCCAGCAATATTGTATGTGTGTATTATATGTATAATGTTGTATGTTGATGAGGTGCTCATGCACGGAATTTGTTCAGAATATAGTTAGCTATTTTAGAATCAGTGTTATTGACGAACCTAGGTGCAGTTCCTACCTAATTAGTCGTTTTCAGGAGGTTAGGTAAGGCCTGCAGCAGATGTACCAGTACGCAGCATTATGTACACGCCCTGGGATATACAGTTTATCATGCTCTTATCTAAATTCGAGGGATCCATTCTGGTGAACTCTGGCGCCCATACTACGGACATTTCGGTTAATTATGCTTATTAATTTTATTAAGTTTTTGAGTAATTTTATTTATATATTTTTATTCATGACTTTATTTATTATATTCATCAAATAATAAGTAACAATTGGCTTCCCAACATGTGGCTGAATGATTGGTACATCTGTTAGGCTTATGAGCGTAGGTGCACTTGTCAGGTGTGGTTGGAATTCTGCGAACTATATCAGTGAAGTGTTTTATATGTACGTGATATGTCTGTTGGAGTATGAAGAAATGTCGTAGCGAGTCGAATATTATAAGACTGAGAAATAGAGAGGTTGTTAAAGTTGCTAGTACTATGAATCAGGATAAGAGAAGTCAAAAGAATTCCACCACATTGAGTTTATCTACTTTAAGTGAGAAAAGCGAAATGGCTGATAGTAGGAAAGATCAATCGGTAACGATAGGTGAGGAACCGAGTAACCCGTCTCAAACTCAGAACGTAGGAGATCAAGGCGAGGCTTCAATGCTCATTATACTTAAATCGCTACTTAATGAATTGAAGGGTGAATTAAACAGTAAGAATGAAGAGTTGAAGGTTGAATTGTCTAGTAAAATTGATAATCAGAGTGTTGAATTAAATTCAGTGAGTGTTGAACTGTCCAGTAAAATCGATTATAATAATGTTGTATTGTCCAGTAAAATCGATAATAATAAGGTTGAATTGTCTAGCAAGATTGATAGTCAGAGTAAAGAGTTGAAGATTGAATTGAGTTTTTTAAGTAATGAAATATACTGTATTAATAGTGAATTAAATTCAGTTAGTACGGAACTGTCCAGTAAGATTGAGAATCAGAGTAAGGAATTAAATGCAGTGAGTGTTGAATTGTCTAGTAAAATTGATAGTTTAAGTAGTGCTGTAAATGGTAGAATAGATGAATTAAACCAGAAGTTCGACCATCAAAGCAGGGAAATTCAGGAAGTCAATAATAAGGTAGAAGCTCGATGCTTGGAATTGACTGAGAAAATCGAATGCCGATTTAATGTAGTTAGGAAGGAATTTGTTGAAAACAACAAGGGATGTGATAAGAGAATAAAAATAGTGGAAGATAAAGTCGAAGAAATAGATAGAATTAAAACCAGCCAGAATGTTTTAGCGAAGCGAATAGATGAAAAGACTGAGAAATTGGAGAAAGACCTCAAGTCAGTAGAAGGAAATCCCAGAATGGTAGTTGAAGAAGGAATTAAATCATGTCATGTGAAATTAAGGCAGGAGATCAGTCAAATCCAAGTAGGTAGCAGTATATGTAATAGGTACGTATCTTGTACGAAGGACTCTGAATTACCCAAGTTTAATGGTCGGCAGTTTAATCCGATGGAATTCTTGAAAACGGTGGAGAAATGGTTTTCCAAGAATCTTGACGATGGTTTGATCGAGTGGAGTATGGTTGATGAGATGTTGGATATTGCATTTGTTGGAGAAGCGAGATCCTGGTTTCAAGTTTATAGACAGGGTATTTCGAGTTTGGAGGAATTTAGGGAGAAATTTAGTTCTAAATTTTGGAGTGAAGCTATTCAGGGAAGGGAAAGAGATCGCGTGCTATTTGGCAAATATAGACCTCAGGAAGGTGTGTCTATGACGGAATATTTCTTGGCGCATGTTCTGATCAGCCAGAATATTGAAGGTCTAGCATCGGAGAGAGATACAGTCCGCCAGATGTTGAGGCATTTTCCTGAGAAGGTCGGATTAGCTGCATGTATGCAGAATATTGTTACGATCAAGGAATTAGAGCAGCTGTTAGAGAGGTTTGATGCTTTGGAAGGGCAGGGGAGGACTAGGCAAAGTGAAGGTAGAAATTACGGGGATAATGGGAGACAAGGTAATCAGGTAGCGGGAGATAGGAATAATCAGAATTTCAGTCATTCTAGGCACGGGAATCAGGGTAGTAATTCCGGAAGGGGAAACAGACTCTCTAATCAAGGAGGTAATCACCAGGAATATTCTGGCAGAAGACCTAATCAAGGGGAATCAGAAAGTAGGGGGCGTACGGATCAAAGACCGCCAGATCAAGTGCCGAGACATGATAACAGTGAACAGTCCACGTCAAGTAATTTAAACCGGAATCGGACTTCTTAGTTGGGTCAGATAGGCAGTCCGATACCGAAATTCCTATTCACGCGATGAAACAGGTAAGTTACGAGGTAGACGTGAAAGAGGAATTATTGTATGACCACGTGTTTTGTGTTCAGGGAGATTTTGAGAATAGGGGGCGTGATAAAAGTAAGAAAGATGTGTCGGATGTCTTACTTTGTGCTAGTGGTGATGGTAATAGCGGTGTTGCGATCGATAATCTTGTAGAAGTTTCTGAAATTGAAAGTGAAGTTTTTTGTGAAGTTGATGAAGGTTGTTTAGTAAGTGAAGAGTGTTCACGGAGTATACATCATGAGGATGTTTTTGTTGATTTAAGTGTAAGTGAGGAGAGTAAAGTTAGGTCCATTATGTGTGAAAATGGTGACTTTGAGATTAATGAAACTTCTGATAAGAGAGTCGAGGGTAGCAGTGTTGTTGGCATGAAAGTGGTGCAAGTAGTAGCTGATACGGAATGTGGTGAAGATGGATTAATTGTTGGGTCATTAAGTAGTAATGACAGCAATTTCAAAGTGTATTATGGTAAGAATTTCAGTAATAGAGTGAGCGTGTGTGAGAATGGAAGTGCGCGTGAGATGAAAGAAAGTCTATTCGAGCGAGTGTGTTATGGTTTATTTAAGGCTGAGAGTTGTGTGAATGATTTTAATGACATGTTGTATGATATCGAGGTGGAATGTGTGAAAAAGTATGTGATTTGTTTGCTTGCATTAATTATGAGTTTGTGGAAGAGTAAACATTGTGAGATTCCCGCGCATTTCAGAAAGAGGGATTTCTTGGTTATGAATGTTCCGAATGAAAGTTTGTATAATTCTTGTGTGACTGGCTGGTATGAATGTTTGTGTGTGAGATAGAGTGTATTCTAGACGTAGTTAGTTTTTATTACGGTACGCATTCCTCGCTTATCGATGTCGATATTACGTTTATATGTATTTTTTTCAATTATATCAGGATCCGTATACTGTGGACAGTAGAATAGGCAAGTGTGCTTATAGGCTCCTAACCGCTGACAACAAGGTTCTTGGGACATTTAATATCTATAGCCTTCGCAGATATAAGAGATAGGTTCTGCACCTTGGATGTATATATTACCAATTTTAATGTATGTGTACAGTAGCAAAAAGAGATTGTGTTCTATGGTATATGAAACAATCAGAGTTGTGTGTACATAGACATATTATTATTATTATTATTATTATTATTATTATTATTATTATTATTATTATTATTATTGTTTGGACAAATTGTATTTCGTGTGTGCGAATACAATGCAGTAGACGCAATGTATATATCATTATTACGGTAATTTAAGTGTTCAGTTATGTCATTATAAGGTTATGTATGAAGTTCTGTTTTATGGTGAATCATAATATGTGATATCATCGATTCACCAAGGGGGCGTTATGTGATAGTACATATATCACACCCCCGAATTATATGTAGAAGTTAGAGATATTATTGTCTGTATTCGATTTATTATTATTATTATTATTATTATCGGTATTTTATTTGTATATTTTGCCATTTATATTGGTAAGCTGGAAGATATCCACATATGTAGGTATGAGTAATTTGTTTTGCACGAGTGGGAAAACATTGCTTTAATAACTCTGGTAATTTGAATGAGTCATATGGCTGCCCCAGAGTTTGTTGTGATGTACTTGTGTCGGGAAATTCATGAGTCATGTATATATCCCAGCCTGATGAGATGAGCTTGTTGTTGTATTAGGAAAGTTTGGTGATTCATGGAATATACCCCAGAGTTTGTTATTGTCTTGGGAGGAAGAAGTAGTTCAGGGCTTGGTCTTGACAAGAGGTTCACTCATGATTGGTGGGCAAGGACCAATCCAGACGTATCATCTGAGAGGAGGGGGATGTTGATGTCTATAAAGGTTGATGATACGGCGGCAACCAGGAACATGGTAGGAGGACATTGTATGGAACATTGTAAGGGTGATTGTAGAGGTGATTGTAAAGGAACGAGAAGGAAGATAACTACAACTACAACTACAACTACAACTGAGGCACTGTACGGGAAGGAAGTGGTGCTGATACACGGTACTGGAGTGACACGGCTGCAATGGACTGGACTTCAAACGTTCGTGGAGCGTAGTCTTGTTATGTTTGTGGAAAGTGGCTGATTGTGGAGAGTGCTTGCGCATTAAGTATTGTAGCACTTGTGGCGGCCTAGCATTATATGTTGGTGAAAGCTATCTCAGACTTTCCATAAATTTATATGTTGAGGATCGACAGACGTGTGTATATATCTTTACAACAAGTGTTAAAATATGTGAACACAGTAGTACAAGGTACAGTATCTGTGTGATGTGATAACTGCCGATTATGAGAATCGGTAAGTCGAATTGATATAGAGACAGTGAAGGGTATTTATCTTCATACATGTACATTGTTCATCGGACTATTTACAAATGGTAACTTAGTTCTCGCTTTCGTTTTCCCACGATTTTCATTATTGTTGTTGTTGTAAATATGGAGTCTTCCAGCAATATTGTATGTGTGTATTATATGTATAATGTTGTATGTTGATGAGGTGCTCATGCACGGAATTTGTTCAGAATATAGTTAGCTATTTTAGAATCAGTGTTATTGACGAACCTAGGTGCAGTTCCTACCTAATTAGTCGTTTTCAGGAGGTTAGGTAAGGCCTGCAGCAGATGTACCAGTACGCAGCATTATGTACACGCCCTGGGATATACAGTTTATCATGCTCTTATCTAAATTCGAGGGATCCATTCTGGTGAACTCTGGCGCCCATACTACGGACATTTCGGTTAATTATGCTTATTAATTTTATTAAGTTTTTGAGTAATTTTATTTATATATTTTTATTCATGACTTTATTTATTATATTCATCAAAAAAAGTTACAGTATTTATCGATAGGACCACTAATAATATAAATATTTGAGAATAAAATTTTAGGCCTTCCCCTAAACTACCATTTCACTCAGCGTGAATAAAATTATTTATAGCCTAGATTGTAGAGGCTCATCCCCCGACTTCACATACCGATTTTCATTAAATTCTCTTCAGCCGTTTTCTCGTGATGCGTGTACATACATACATACAGACAGACAGATAGACGGACAGAAATTACGGAAAGGTAAAAATTGCATTTCCTTGTTACTATGGACATGACAGATACAGAAATACCATTATTTTCAAATTCTGAGCAATGTACAGACAAAACTCTTATTTTATATATATAGATGGTGTCCGCCTCTGTGGTGTAGTGGTTAGCGTGATTAGCTGCCACCTCCGGAGGCCCGGGTTCGATTCCCGGCTCTGCCACGAAATTTGAAAAGTGGTATGAGGGCTGGAACGGGGTCCACTCAGCCTCGGGCGGTCAACTGAGTAGAGGTAGGTTCGATTCCCACCTCAGCCATCCTGGAAGTGGTTTTCCGTGGTTTCCCACTTCTCCTCCAGGCGAATGCCGGGATGGTACCTAACATAAGGCCACGGCCGCATCCTTGCCTATCCCTTCCAATCTTCCCATCCCTCCACAATGCCCCTGTTCAGCATAGCAGGTGAGGCCGCCTGGGCGAGGTACTGGTCATTCTCCCCAGTTGTATCCCCGACCAAGAGTCTGAAGCTCCAGGACACTGCCCTTGAGGCGGTAGAGGTGGGATCCCTCGCTGTGTCCCAGGGAAAAAGCCGACCCTGGAGGGTAAACAGATGATGATGATGATGATGATAGTGTATGGTGAATTTTCTTGGCAGTAAAATTGTCGGTCAGGCAATCCTCGAATCCTCAATCATTAGTTCCGTCACGAGCTTTTTCTCAAAGGCAACTGAAGAGTGTCTGTTCCAAAGGTGCTATTTTCACCTTGTCGTGGGAAAAGCGCAACGTAAAAAGAAACCTAAAATAAAAGTTACATGGAACGTTCAACTTTCAAGGAATTACATCTCTATGGTCTGGATCACAGTCGATAATATTCAACTACTGGAATGCATGTGGACGAAGTATTGATTTACTTTCTGGAAGTGGAAATAGCACGTTTTGAACAGACACTAATCAATATTGTGCTAACACATCTGACAGGGGAACTGGATGGGTTGGACCAGACAGATATGAATGAAAGTTAGGTGAATGATCAACTAACATATGCTAAAAGGAATGCTAGTAATAATTTCGCTATAAAATCAACGGTGGTATTACAATTAATAAATTGCTGAAATATAGCTGGGTGGCTCGGAGAATCTCACGTATGCCCTGTACACATATACTAATAGTTCTATTTGAAAATGTACAGCTCTTTGGCTGAATGGTCAGCGTAGTTTCCTTCAGTTCAGGGGTCCCCGGGTTCGATTCCCGATCGGGTCGTGGAATTGAACCTTAAATGGTTAAATTTTTTGCTTGCTGGTTGCTTTACGTCGCACCGACACAGATAGGTCTTATGGCGACGAGGGGATAGGAAAGGCCTAGGAGTTGGAAGGAAGCAACCGTGGCCTTAATTAAGGTACAGCCCCAGCATTTTCGTGGTCTGAAAATGGGAAAGCACGGAAGACCATCTTCATGGCTGCCGACAGTGGGATTCGAACCCACGATCTCCCGGATGAAAACTCACAGCCGCGCGCTTCTAACCGCACGGCCAACTCGCCCGGTAAATGGTTAATTTACATGGCTCGGAGGCTAGGTATTTGTACTGTCCCCAACATCCTTGCAACTCACACTCCACAAACAACACTGCAATAACAAACAGTTTCCTATGCACCACAGATGCCACCAGCAATAGGCACACGAAATTATTTATTTAAATTAAATATTTTACAGGATCTCTCATATAAACTAAGAGGCGGTTATACTCTCCGATACTTTAGCTGCAATATGGGTGGCGCGCGCATAGTTCTTGACCTTGCAAGCAGCCTGCACGTCCTCGACCTGGCAAGCATCAGTTGCCAGTCTGAATCTCAGCTGTTAACATGGTGAGACAGTTATCATTACAAGACCGTATTTTCGTATGTAAAAACTCTGGTTTCATCTTAATGGTCGTGTAAACAGTTATAACTCTGGCTGTTGGTGTGCAGAAACTTCTAATGTTGTTTATGAAGTCCCTCACTATGATAGGAAGGTTGCTGTTTGGTGTGCTGTTAGTGCAAGACGATTAAGTGGCCTACATTTTTCGAGACGACAGTAAATGCAGAGGTATGACGAAGGCATGTTGACGCCGTTCTTGTATCAGTTAACGGAAGAAGAAAAGTCGCGTGGGTGGTTTCAGCAAGATTGCGCCCCTGCTCATACAGCAGGAGATTCACAATGTCGGAAGTGTTTGCAGAGAGCTTGATGAGTGCTGGTCTATTTCCCTCTCGTTCTCCAGCTCTAACAGTGTGTCATTTTTACTTGTGGGGTAGTAAAAAGTGTATCGAACAAATCCTCAAACGTCAGAGGAACCGAAAGAAAACATTAGGAATGAAATCAGGAACATTACAGTGTCAGAACTCACTCACGTCAGCCAGAATATGGTTACCAGATACAATGCCCATATAACCCAGGTAGGGCGACATTTCCGGCATATTTTACAAGGTAAGATTTTATATAAGATCGTATACACACTTAAAGCAGGGCGGCCGCGCGCGACATAAATTCGGCTGAGGCAGCTGGCGTAGCGCAGGGTACAAACACCGCGCGTCCGGTCTTAGTTTATATGCGACGCCCTGTATGTCAAAAGTGAGATTTTGACATGAACAAAATGTCACGCTTTACGAACCCATTTTTACCAACACGTGTAGTGTGTAAATATATCAAAACATAAGGGGATTATTACATCTGTGCTGTTTATGTTGGAAGTAAAATTATATGAAATTTTGGTCATCTATGTATAAAATTTCATGTATTTTATTAGCAAAAATGGGGAGACTGTTGGATTGCTGTACAGAACTACTCATTTTGTTCTGTGTACAGCCTATGTTGCGACAGGCGTACAGCGCTGTCATAATATTGTTGTAGTTTCATTTCAAACGATGCCTTCAATACGACAGGTTCCATTGAAAGCTACAGCAAAAGTGTGTTATTTTCAAGTACGTAAATACGCATTATTTTACAAGAGAATGATTATTACCATTTAGTTTATAGCACACCTGGCCATGATCATTAAGGTGCCAAGTCTTTATGGTCTGACACCGTGGTTAGCTGGTTCGAATCCTGCTGGTGGACCATCAGAATGTTGGCCAGCAGGGTAGGCGAGCTGTGGTATTCAATTTGTAATCACTAGATTGCGTGTCAAAACCCTGGGTTCTTAAAAAACTCTCTGTAGTATTCGTTTGAAGAGAGAGCTTATGACGCTGTTGATGGAGATTCGGCAGTCAGATGGAAATGTTAAGTCTTGATCAGATACCGTGGTGTTATTCGACAGAACTAGTCTCTGTGCCGACAGCGTCTTTCACCCTTTCCTTACCTCATTGTGGTCATCAATCACCCTGACGTGCAGACCACCCATCGGCGTCAACTAAATGATCTGCACCAGGCCTCTCTGGAGGCCACACATCACATCACATCACATCACATCACATCACATCACATCACATCACATCACATCACATCACATCACATCACATCACATCACATCACATCACATCACATCACATCACATCACATCACATCACATCACATCACATCAAATGAAGTTTGTGATGTATAATTGGATGCCGTTATGCATCACTAGACCAAGCGCCAAAAGTTGGTTGCGAGATAATCGCGTTTAAATTTGGTTCTATGTGTAAATTCGAGCGAACATAATTTTGCTAAATATGGTATTACTGGCGTTGTAGGATAATAGATTGTACCTTCTCACCAAATTTCAACATTTTTATACTCGCACTACATAGATTTTCTTGAAGAAATGTAGCTTAGTCTACTGATGCAATTTAAGGTTTTTCTCAAGTGCGAATAATGTATCATGATGCTACACCAATAACCCCCAACTGTTGAGTATCTACTGAGTAAAACTTCAAAAAATATAACGTGGCGGCAGCCATGATTAAAAACTGAATCTCCTACTGTCTGAAAAGGCCCGCTAAGTGCTTGATCCTCCACGAGCCGCGCCACAACTCCAGTACATTATTCATGTTTTAGATGGAGAAATTCTAGAAGGGAAGCTATTCTCTAAAGTCGTTGCTATAACGAGGAATTTCAACTTATCTGAGTCAAATACATTGGTAAGACATGAACCATTGAAGTCTATACAATTTTTGAATGGATTTTCCTTCACGATAGGCCTGTTATATTCTGAAAGTACAGTATTGACGTGATATTTTTAAGCCTTGTTTTGTTCTGCTTGAGACAGAAAATGTGATTAAAGCTATTTTCTCCCAAAAATACACATAAATCACTGGACAGGTAATAAAATTGTTGCTCTCAGTTCATTCAATCTCGAAATCAGGATCTCCATTAAACTTATCTACGTTATCCTCGGTGTCAGAATCTGCTTGAAGATTCTGGTAAAATTGTTTGGCATCTGCAGGTATTAGGTGCATCAGCGAACCAAAGTCTCTTAGTTTGGCTTCAGAGATAATAGGTTTTCCTTTTGGCCAAAACGGTATTAATGCCTGGTGAATGGGAACGCTACTTTCCCGTGGTCGTCCCTGTCTTGACTTATTTAGATTTACTTCCTGAGATTCACCATCAAATTCTAGAGAATGATTCTCAGACGCAACCTTCTTAGCAAGCTGCATTAGTAGCATTGTCCTTCTCCTTACTTTTGGAAGTACTTGATACATCGCTGAACTTCGTCACTTGATAAACCACTCAATGTATCACCACGTAATAATGTCAGCACTATCGAAAACGCGGGCTCCCTCGCTGTCATCCGCGCGCAATGTGAGGCATGTGGCGCTTGGTCCAATGATGCAAACTGGAACGTCGCATAGTCTACTGATGCAATATACATTTTTACTGATTCCCGCTTTGTCGCTTAGGTTTTCTGTTTATTAACAACTAACGGCCTCTTGTAATGCAGTGGGGAATTTTTTATAAATAGTTCAAGCCTTCCTCTACAAGATGGCGCTAAAATCTCAATTTTCGTCAAATGGCGCTTAGTCTACTGATGCATAACGGCATCCAATTGATCATCCTTTCGGGGTTCATTGCCATTGTCTGGTCCAGTTCAAACAACTCCCTTATGAGACTCTTATTGGCTATAGTAGTACGCAAGTATATTTTTACCCGTTTCAAAACGAAACACACGAAGAACGAGAGGGTTTGTTTGTGTGAAAATATGAAACACGAATATTACGCGACTCAAGAGAATTTGAATTTCTAGTTACCTTACCCTAAAATATTGTAATTACTAAATTAAGTGTACAACTCTCGATTTTGGTATCAAATTTCTCTTCGTAAAAATAAAATGGCTAAAGATTTTAAAAGTTTAAAATACTTGAAAAGTTCCTGACAGGAGAGGGTCTAGTCATTTTCCAGTGGCACACTTCTAAATAGAGTGCCGTTTTACAACATGACTGCAGTAAATGTGCCCTTAGGCTTAATTAATTGTCTTTATCTTTGAACAGTAAAATTAGCGAAGCTTATAATGATTTGGTGTTGGTGGAGAATGCTACGTGTACTCCAGGGGATCTGAACTTGGGAGCGTGGGTTGGTGACCACGTGCCCCTTACCTGATTCCTCGCATTGCTTCCAGTTATTTGTACCAGGATCCTCACTTTTATCTATCCTAACCGTCCTCCCTGGGTCAACTCTTGTTATTTTCCGACCCCGACGGTATTTTATAGGGAGGTTTTCATGTTCACGCCCTTCGTGGCTCTTGTCTTTATTGGGCCGATACCTTCATTTTTGAAGTGTTGGAATCCTTCCATTTTTCTCTCTGAGAGGATAGTTGCCCATTTGCACTTCCCCTTAAACCAATCACCACCACCACCACCACCACCACCACCACCCTGGATGGAAAGAAGAACTAATGTTTCATCTTCCCGTGTGAATGAGTGTTACCTCCAGTTTCTTGGCCACATTTTCAGAAGAGAGGGAGAGAACTTGGAAAAGACCAATTTGCAAGGCGATGTTTAAGGCAGTAGACCATGAGGAAGAACATCAAGTAAATGGTTCGATCAGGGAAGATTACTGGCCAGCCTCTTCAGAAGGAAAGCTCTGGATGGAAGCATCTCGTCAAGACTGCAACCCAGAAATGATCGAGTTATAAGGTCATGACACTCAGCAATGAGAAAAACGACTAACGATTATGGTAACGACCTTCATTGCCAACAACAAAGACAGAACCAGGCCATGGTCTTAAGCACAACTGTTGGAAGTGGAACGAGTCATCCCACGATCGTCGCAGTGTATGTTGTGTTAAACGCATGTGGTTGAACTTCCTGCCCCGTACGAAGGCAGCGATACTGCACTAAATAAACAATTTTAAAAAGTAAAAAATTAAAACATCATGGACAAGATTGGGAAGTTATTAAATATGAGATCAAGTCCATAGTAACACGTGAAGTTAATTCGTTACCTACAATCAGTCAAGGATATTATGGAATTAGAACTCTGGAATCTACCACATTGATGTGCCTCGAATTATTCTACGTAGGCCTACAGTAGACGAAACGAGGCGAATAAATTTTACCAGACTTAAGTAACATGTTCGTCAGATCTAGATCTAAGACATGGAAGATTCAGCCTTAGCTAAATGTGTTGTTGTTGTATCTTATGGCTCTCTCGGATTCCAATCCATCAGCTTTCTTGCGTTCCAGTATAGTTGAGTGAGATTTCCTGAAGTTCTGGCTGTCATATCAAGTTTGTTGCAATGTAGCAGATGTTCCTTATCCATATTGCTGTTAGTATCCATGGCAAAGTGTGCATTTTTCTGACCTCAGGATGTTGATTCGTTTCAGATGAGCTGCAAGACAGTTGTGGCCAGCGTTAAGTCTGAAGAAAGCTACAGTTTCTCTTCTTGGTTTTATTTTATACTGATCCCATTTAGCATCAGTATCCTTCCATAATTTGGTTTATGCTGTTTTCTTTGCCATTTCTTCATGCTTTTTTGAAATAGCATTTTTCAGAATCCTTTATGCTGACATAAAATCAGTCTGACTGGCAGATTGTTGTAGTGTGATACCTTTTTGGCTAATCTGTCTGCCTCTTCATTACCTGTTATTCCAACATGAGAAAATCCACTGAAATGAGATCTGTTTGTGTAGTATTTGGAAGTTTTTTTATCATACATAGAATTTCTTTCAGTTCTTTATTTTGAGACATTATTTGACGAGACGGCTTGGATGGCTGCTTTTTAATCTTCAATGGTAACACATTTTTGGTAATCATTGTTACTGCCTAATAAATGTTGTAGTGCATGGGAAATTGCTTTTATCTCTGCATCAAAATTTGTTTTGGCCTACTGGGAAGTGGAGTGAGAAGAGAGATTAATGTATTCCTGCTCCAGTTCTGTTTTCCTTGTCCTGTGAGCCATCTGTATATATCTGTAGCCATTGATTGGACGGATATTTTTCTTCTATTGTACAGAGGGCCAGCTGTTTTAGATCATATGGTGAACAGTCTTTGATGCAAGCTTCTTCTAGCAAAGTAAGATCTGCAGTCACTTGCATATATTCAATGGAGTTGACTGGCATACAGCGTGGTTCAAGTTTTATCTGCAGATTGCTCTTATTTATATATTCTTTGGCGAGACTCAGAGGATATTTTTGGGTTTTATGATTGGGGCTAGTAACTGGTTTTTTGGCCCAGGTCATTTGGGGTATTCTTTGTAAGCTGAGACATGCGTTGGCTGTCTGTTGTTTCATCTCTTCTTCTATTGGTAAGTTGTGGGTATACAAATGTAAGGCGGTTACAGGCGTGCTTTTTATTGCGCCTATTATGATTCGTGGGGAATTATTTTGACCAGTGTAAAATATTTATTACAAACTAATGATTAATACAAACTCATATTTCACAAGTGCTTCTCATCAGAACATTTTTTAAAAGTTCTTGTCCAAAAAGCTCCTTTTTTGTGTGATATTGAATAGAATTCTCGTCGAGTTGAAGTACACAACAATTCAGTTTTTTTATTAAATGTATGCAACATTTGCATTTTCGTCCTTCACTTTATGACCATTACTGAAAATATTATTTCCGTATGTGTGCATTATAGATGGAAATATACTTAACAGAAACGTAAATATTATTAAAATGTAAAGCTTTTCTGGGCTAATCAAACCTTCTAATATTGTTTTATTTTGGAGAGTTACTTTTAGTTTTTACCACTAAATTCACTATTTCAGCAAATTCTGAATACAAAGAATCAATACTAGCCTTGTAGCGGCGTTGAGCGCATATAAATAAAAAGAAAAACATTTGGAACATTAAATAAAATTTAAAATCATTAAAAACCATATTATAAAATAAAAATTAAACAAGGTAAAGAACATGACAAATACAGGCAGGATGTGGACAGTGGAAGGAACCCTACGAGGTTATGGATCGAAGAAACTTTGTGGCCGAAAATTTGACCAAAGAATAATTTAGTTAATACCTACTTGTAGTTAATACCTATTTATGACAAATACATTTTTAAAAAGGCAATAAGGAACACTATTGGTAGCATACATACAAAAAAAATACAAACCCTGATGAAATGAAGTTGCATCAAAGAAAATTACAAGTTGAAAATTTGAAGCGGCCACCTTCGCCAAAGAAATAAAATACTGGTCATAGAAAGACATTTTAAAATGAATCAGAATTACTGAGGTCAAGCTTAATGAAAAATGTAATTTAAGTTACAAATCTGTTTTAAAAAAGCTTGTCTCGTGCCAACGTGAACATGGATGTAAAATCTCCTTACACCATCATAAATTACAATTGATTTCTGAAAGAAGGATCGACGGGTAGACACCTGTGACAATTAAAACGCTAATTAAAATAAAATTAAGTTACATAAGGAAATTTAAGATTTGCTTACCCCAAGAGAAAGCAGAGCCTCCAAGGAGCACAGAGCTCCCGGACAACACGTCGACTCTACATGATGTCGAAGACAATAAACCACCATGCCATGCGCTTCTCGAAAGTAGCCCGCGCTGGGTGGTGCAACAGGAAATGGTACGGCAAAATTAATTACCAATGACCGCACAGGAGTTGTCTTTCGATTAATTTAAACCAATCAAATTTAACTTTTTAATTTGACGCTTGTTGTCTGTCCTTGGAAACTTCTCGACGCTTCTATCTTGTGCAAGTTCCAGTAAAATCGACACGTGCGCTACAGGGTGTCCCAAAAATATCGACGATGAAATTTAATACAATTTTAAATTATCCAAAATGTACTTGAAGAAGGCCAATTATATAAATTCTTGCAGCACACGTCACAGCTTTTCATCTAAGTTTAGTGATTTCACTAACTTTTAAATATTGCGAACTTCTTGATTAAAATCGCGAACTTGAGAGACTACACCGTACGCGGAACAAACTGAGATAAAAACCTTATCGTTCCGGGAAAAACCGTATATCTGGCAACCCTATTCAGACGCCAAACATTTATGCAGGTCACTATGGGTAAGGCACCATAAAAATCCCTAATAAATGTTCTTACTTCTTGTACAACGGTGAAGATATTTTACCTTTTTTAGTACCGAGCGAGTTGGCTGCGCGTTTAGGGGTGCGCAGCTGTGAGCTTGCATTCGAGAGATAGCGGGTTCAAACCCACTGTCGCAGTCCTGAAGATGGTTTTCCGTGGTTTCCCAGTTTCACACCAGGCAAATGCTGCGGATGTACCTTAATTAAGACCACGGCGGCTCCTTCCCACTCCTAGCCCTTTCCTATCCCATCGTCGCCATAAGACCTGTTTCGTTGCGACGTAAAGCCTATAGTAAAACAAAACCTGTTATAGTTCAGTGCTATCCAGAAAATAGACACTTAGCTTAACATCCGCGGTATATTAGCGAGTACCGGGTGCCAGCTAACAGTGCTACCCCTGAATTACTGCTAGTTCTGCTATAGAGATCACGAACTTGGGTCGTCATTAGATGTCTAACAGCAAACAGTCTTAAGTCATGGTGATTTTATATATTATAATTATGATTTGGAGGGTTCTTAGATTATATGTCATAAGAAGAAGCCGGCTGGACTTACCCAGTCTATCCATTGAGGGCCAGTTGTACGAACAAGGAATAAAGCTGGGATAACTCTGAGTCCGCCATGTAGGAATAGCCTGAGTGGTACACATACTCTTAACACCACTGAGTGACTTAACGCATTAGAGAAATAAAAATGTTATCTTTTGTACAATTTGTACTTGTTAGAGTTGTTGGTGTTTCCTTTAAGTAGCACGTTTTAAATATATCATATCTACAATGAGTTTTCAACACGTTGCATTAATTTCCTCTCTTCTGATTTCGAATAAACAATAGAATATGGTAACATCGAGTGGGAGAAGGAATGGAAATTCTTCGGCCAGTGAATTAAATCCAACTTGTCACAGAAAGCAGCCCTCTCCACGAGACTTTACAAGATGGAACTGGACTGTCGACACCTATACCAAGCGATGCCTCTCACGCAATATGAAACTGAAGTTCTGTACATCAGTTTCCACCCGGCAGCCCTGTATGCCATGGAGCGTTTATCATTAAACAGAACAGTCTTTATTGAAGAACTGGAAGTCAGAGGAAAAAGAATTCTAACAATGATCGTAGGCACAGCAAAGGAAGATAGGGAATGCCAGAAACGTCACCATTCAGGTTTCTACTCCTATACAGAAAGGATCTCTGACTGTGCCAGATAAAGTACGACAGCTTTCCAAGGATACGTTGCAGAAATTCCTCTCAACACACTGACCAACCAGCTGTTCACCAGAATCGTACCACCAGGCTGACAGAGACTGATAAGGACTGACAGACTTTGAGACATCTTGAAGAAAGTTGTTTTTAGGAGAACTTCTGAAGAAGAAAGGTACCCCTTGATCAGAGGAAACCAGAAGCTACACCAAGAGAAGATGCGACAGCACTGGGTCGAACAAGCGTGGTTCCAAACAGGCCCTTCCGAAGGTAAAATAAGAAAAAACAGCAATCCGTGGCTTCAACTACCGTGTGCCATCGGTTTAATTTCACAACATTTAGGCTGCCTCTGTATCAATTTAGACATTGCGATTTTCTCCACCAGATGATAGAAAGACTGTAAATTTATTGAGCGACCTCTAAATGATATTTTTCGGTTAAAACCAGAGCTAACATTGTGCGATATTGAGTGTAGAATGGCCTTTCTTCTGTCCATCAAACATTCGGCATCCTTGAACCCTTCACCTAGGAATCCAGAAGGTGACACGCTCCTCGTGATCCGCAGGTGATAGGTGGTGAACAAAGGTGGGTATCACGGTATTTTCTTCCTTAGAACGCTGCTGTTTAGAATCACTGAGACAACACACACAGTTGACAACAAAACAAAATACAAAGAAAAACTTTCTGCTATCAAATGTTGATGCCTCATATATTTCTTCTTCTGAATTAATAATTTCAGATAGTTGAAATCATTTTAAGTTGTGTAAACTAATCAAATTCATCTGATTCTAGCAAAATCTGCATTTGAAGAGCCGGCCTGGCAAGCGCAAGATTTGAGGTAAGACACAAGTCATTATTGAAAGTAATATTTAGAAAAGTACAGAACAAGGAAAGGAAAAGCTGACTCACTTGAAATTGCTTCTTTTCGTGACTTAACCCATTTCAGACCTTGTAACTCTTAGCTTTGTTCGTATGAGGAAAAAAAAAATGCTTGCTATTTTCAATACGGCCAATTCTAACTATTTTACGAACTCTTTCTGACAAACTAGCTTCTATTTGTCCTTGGAAAAGCCTCCGAGAAGAAAAGAAGAGTGACTGAAGACTGCTCATTCTCATCCAATGCATTTAATATCTTCTGGTCACAACCCTTATGTTTTCGTTTCAGTAATACACTAAATATCTGTTTTACCATTAACTAGGCAGTGCAGTGAAGAGGATTCACTTAATTACAGTGTTCTGTTAGTACAGTATAATATATAAATTTCGATGTAATGTTTCTTATGCAAACGATAGTTATATCCAAAATTTGCTTAAGACAGCACAAATGTCATAATTTCGTAATCATATTGTTTGCATGTAACTCAACTGCTATATGACAGTTTTCAGGATTCAAACAAGAGTGCTGACATTCTATATATATAATTTGAACGTATAACACAATTTTGTGAGAAAACCGCAATACTAACGCCTTTGTGTTATACGTCAAAAGAAAGGTCTCCATCTCAGGGTTACTAGAAAAATATAATTTATTTCATTAAGTTCGTTGTCCTTTCTTTGCGTAAAATAGTCTTTTATTCTAATAATACAAGGCTTAGGCAAGACCAACTACAATATATCAGACCTTAATGCAGCTATCGATATTAGGTAAAATGCCGCCGCGATCGGTTTGTTCAAATGTAAACATTAGCATGTGTGAAGCATCAGTTTAGTTCTTTCTGTTGGTTTGGTTTGATGAGGAGACGTTAGTGTAGTGATGTTTGTATTGAAATTTGGTTTTAAAACTAACATGGTTTATTAGGACGTGCTTATCGTAGTTTGTGCTTGGATGTAGTTCATTTAAAGAGCAGATGCACACTCACATTCAATTCAAGTGTACTAAATGCATCGTGATGATTTCGCAATTACAAATAATTCATTAGGGTACATTAAAACATTCGAGGATAAATTTGTCATTAGAGAGGATGTTTTCCGTGTACTTGATGAGCTATATTTTCCGGATAAGGCCAAAACTCTGTGTTAGTGCCTATCCTAGTATATTTCCCAATTACTATGACTTTTGAGGTCTGTAAAGGGATAAAGCTATTTATGTTGTCTGTGATTGAAGATTATGTTGTCTTTGTGAAATTAGAGGACAAGGTATCAACTGATATACTGTCACTTACAGTACGTATTTACGTTGTCAACGATTTCAGTGATAATGTGCTTTATACGGAAACGCATATGCCAGCAGATAATTTAAAATCGATTCTCCTATTGAGAGACAAAGATTGTCTGGAGTGAAGCAGATGTAGTATGATAGTTAGGTGAATCATTATCAGAATAATTGTTATGACAGAATTGAAATTCATGACAGGGTTATGTTTCTAATAAATTCCTTGAGCGGGGTAGGCTTTCTATATTTATAAGCGTATGGTTATAAAAAGGTCGTTCAAATAAATGTGTTTCTAAAACAAGTATTGATTTATAGGAAGAAGAATTATGGACTGGAATAATTTACCAAGGGTGCTCACTACTTTATCTACACCAATCTGATACTTTCTTGAAGTCATTTAAGATAAGACTAGCTAAACAATTGATACGTAATCTTCCTCTTGGACGGCAGACCTAATATCAGATCATTGGTGATTGAATTGAATTGAACTGAATTGAATTTAAACTGCCACTCTTTGAAAGGAATACAAATACTGAACACTTTCCTGAACCATGTTTCTAATAGGCTCAGCATATTTCTCTCTCAAACGAATCCCCTTCACGGGATGCTTCACATTAACAGTCATCCACCACTTCCTGATAATTTGCAACTACTCTTTCATACCCTCTGTATCCTGGAAAGTAGACATTGCAGCAATCGTTTTGTCATCAAAAAACGCTACAGTATAATTAATATTTTGTCGTTCAAAACTGTTCGGATAGCACACTCGGTAGGAAAGTACTGGGGCATGAATATTGAACTTTCACGACCGCATTGTAGTCGAAATCAACTTTCAACCTATTAGGTCGTGTTACGTACATTTAGTACGTGTTGAAGAGATGTTCAATACAGAACAAAAATGGCCAACTGGACACCAGTGGGATCCGAACCCAAAACGTCCCGATTTCGCGTCGATTGCTCTACTAATTGAGCTATGGTGGCCTAGGTCATCTTCGTTCTGTTGGAAAGCTACAGGTCTGGCACTAATGCCATCACACTGTAGAGTTCGTTTACGTCGCCCGTTGAGGGCCAAGTCAATGAATATTGAACTTTCACGGCCGCATTGTAATATCTCATCTGACTGGAAAATAAAAGTGCAAGCTGTTCACTAATGAAATCCAGAACAGCTTTTATTCTGCTTTCCTCTCAAACATCATTACACTCTTTAAGAACAACCTGGATATGTCTAATTTTATCCTTAATTGTAATATCTTGGTCCGCCTCTGTGGTGTAGTGATTAGTGTGATTAGCTGCCAACCTTGGAGGCCCGGGTTCGATTCCCGGCTCTGCCACGAAACTTGAAAAGTGGTACGAGGGCTTAAACGGGGTTTACTCAGCCTCGGGAGGTCAACTGAGTAGATGTGGGTTCTATTCCCACCTCAGCCATCCTGGAAGTGGTTTTCCGTGGTTTCCAACTTCTCCTCCAGGAAAATTCCGGGATGGCACCTAACTTAAGGCCACGGCCGCATCCTTGCCTATCCCTTCCAATCTTCCCATCCCTCCACAAGGCCCCTGTTCAGCATAGCAGGTGAGGCCGCCTGGGCGAGGTACTGGTCATTCTCCACAGTTTTATCCCCGACCAAAAGTCTGAAGCTCCAGGACACTGACTTTGAGGCGGTAGAGGTGGGATCCCTCGCTGAGTCCGAGGGAAAAGCCGACCCTGGAGGGTAAACAGGTGATGATGATGATGATGTAACATATTTACTTTCAAGGTTGTTTACTGCCGTTAGCAAATTAACCAGTTTAGAGTATGAGTTACCCTACATAACAGCTCTGGGCCTAAAATACATAAAAACTGCCCTACCTCAATATTTATACTATTACTCTTAAGCAACGGTCACAGTTCTTTTAAGGATTGCACATTGTTTCACAATATTTTAAAGAAGGAATGGAAAAGCTATGTGTCTTGTTTTATTTTGATGCTTTGTTAAATACGTCACACATGTAACCGGCATTGTTTGTGAAGTAAATTGCTTCAGGCAGGTCGGTAAGATGTTCGTCACATGCATTAAAATGCATGTTTTTGTGAATCTGTCGGTTTCATTTAAAGAAATATATTTTGACCTAATATTCTGTGTGTACTGAACTGCATTAAGTTGTAGTTGTTCAATAGTTTTGTATATGAAACTCTGCCATAATAATGTTGAACAAGTTCTGCAAATCATTTAACCTCGATCAGACATTAATAAGTGAAGTTGCAGAGACTGCCTTGAAATATTCAGTCCAAATCCTGAAGAACCATATTTCCCAAATTTTTTAACTAAACGACAAATGTCAAATGTACTAAACAACCATTATGTAATCAACTCCTCACCATTACTTTTTAAATTTTTCTTGTGTTACTGTAGACTTCGTCCTCAGGGACAATCTCCAGTCGGGGGAAAGTCGAAATTCAATAAAAAAGAAATAATATATAAATATCGCTAAAAATTTTTCTGTATTTTTGTTCTGTTTCTGAGCCACTGTGTGGCTCAAGCCCACCCACCATACAAAATATAGAGGAAGTTGTTAAATTAATAGAACAAGTTAGGGGCCGATGACCTAGATGTTAGGCACCTTTAAACAACAAGCATCATCATCATCAGAACAAGTTGAAAGTGGCTTTCTAAACATGTAAATAGGCATTTTAGTTGGAGTATTCATTGATAATGTGAGGTTATTTATCACACCTGTGACATTATTTGTTTCAGGTCTAAGGAAGAAGAAATCTTCGAAGAATGTAAGTACTATCGACTAGTTCTTTCTCTTTGAAAGTTTAACGTGCTCAGATTTCAAGTTTAAACACACGGTATTTCAAATGTTGTTAATTAAAGAACATATTGGATTTGTCCAATAAATTAATATTACATTTTACCGAGCTCGATAGCTGCAGTCGCTTAAGTGCGGTCAGTATCCAGTATTCGGAAGATAGTGAGTTCGAGCCCCACTGTCGGCAGCCCTGAAGATGGTTTTCCGTGGTTTCCCATTTTCACACCATGCAAATGCTGGGGCTGTACCTTAAATAAGGCCACGGCCGCTTCCTTACCACTCCTAGCACTGTCCTGTCCCGTCGTCGCCATAAGACCTATCTGTGTCGGTGCGACGTAAAGCAACTTCAAAAAAAAAAAAGTTACATTTTTGGAAGATGAACTTCACCGAAGATTATAAATATTGTCTAGCTTCGTAGATGCGTCTGCTCCACAATCATGATTGTCGGGAAAAGCTGTACACACAAGTTGAACGCATTATATTTTATAATAACATCACTTAATGAAAAATAAATTTTAATTATAACGTCAAGGAATTAATAGGGAATGATTATTTAGTTGCACAATCCCCCAGAACAATAATCACCACCACTCACCGATAAAATTAAGAAAAAGTAAAAGCACGATGTAAGTTTAGGATGAACTGCAACATCGATTATCTATCGCTGGTAGAAAATCTGACTTATAATTGTGAGACGCAGAAGACCAATTGCACTGCTAGGTTACACAAATATCTAATAATAATAATGATAATAATAATAAAAAGTTCATGAATTTATGAACACAGTAAAGCAGTAAAACAAACTCAATGTTCATAGAAGCGGAGTACAATAAAACGTAAACAACAGGTTGGAAAACATGACAACTATAAAATGGATGTGGAAAGCGGCAAGGACCCGACGAGGTTGATGGAACGTATTCGTTGTGAATTAACAAATATTAGGGGGTATTTTTTTTATTTTTTTTATTTTGCTAGTTGCTTTACGTCGCACCGACACAGGTAGGTCTTATGGCGACGATGGGACAGGGAAGGGCTAGGAGTGGGAAGGAAGCGGCCGTGGCCTTAATTAAGGTACAGTCCCAGCATTTGCCTGGTGTGAAAATGGGAAACCACGGAAAAACATTTTCAGGGCTGCCGACAGTGGGGTTCGAACCTACTATCTCCCGAATACTGGATACTGGCCGCACTTAAGCGACTGCAGCTATCGAGCTCGGTAGAGGGTAATTTCACTTGAATATTTTTAAATTAAATTAAACAAAACAAAATTATAAAAGGACGAACCAAAACACATCTTAGAAAAAACTAAACAAACTCATGTATAAGATAAATGTAAGTGTTAACTGCGCCTGCAGATAGGCGCTGCGTACAAAGGAAAATGTTAAGCTCACATGATGGTTTAAATGAAGGCTAATCCCAGTCTACACAAATTAGGAAAAAAGAAAGAAATAAAATCTTAACACAGAGGCACAGAAAACTTGCATCAGTACCTAAAACACTTCCAGTAAAAAGCATAGATTTCACTTGCGTATGTTAAGAGATACAGAACTACGAGAGGCAAACCCGAGGAAAAGTTAAATTACATGTTAGTTACAAGGTTAAAAAAAAGAAAAGCGAATTGCCTCCAAGAACAAAATTACACGTGCTTAACTGAAAAGCTGTCATTTCGATAATTTTAAAGGTGAATGTGAATCTCGAGGATAAACTCCTGCCCAAGAAAGGAAATTATTACATTTAAATGAAGTTAATGTCCGAAATAAAGGAAGAAATAGTGCTTACCCCGAGACATGTATTCCATGACGGGACCGATCCAGAACCGCGTCCGCTCTCTAGAGGATGGTTAAAATTAAAGACGACCGAGCTCGATAGCTGCAGTCGCTTAAGTGCGACCAGTATCCAGTATTTGGGAGATAGTAGGTTCGAACCCCACTGTCGGCAGCTCTGAAGATGGTTTTCCGTTGTTTCCCATTTTCACACCAGGCAAATGCTGAGGCTGTACCTTAATTAAAGCCACGGCGGCTTCCTTCCCAGTCCTAGCTCTTTCCTGTCCCATCGTCGCCATATGACATATCTGTGTCGGTGCGACGTAAAGCCAATAGCAAATAATAATAATAATAATAATAATAATAAAGACGCGGAGACTACCTCGCTCTCATGGAAGGAGCAGATGAGTTCGAGAAGCAGGAAATGGAGTAACCACCAAAGTAACCAATCAGGAGACTGAATTTACTCTCGACTTTCACATTCACCAATTATATATATTGCGACCTTTCCACCCTTTGCCGCATAGAACCAAATGACTGCATGATAATCCCTAAAAAGTCGGGATACCGCCATATAGCACCATACGCCAAAGCGCCTGATGGAAAGGGACCTTTTTAGTCTAGAGTCAAATGCCACCTCATCAGGAAGGAACAAAAAAAAATTTCAGAATGATGGGTGAGCAAATGCTCTTCCGACCGTGCAAGGGTCTACTGCACCCTTCCGTTCCATAGAATCAAACCACCGACCTCCCAAGGCCATGGTGCGTTCGCGGCAGAAGATCAAAGAAAATAACACATAACTAGCTTAAAGGCATAAATGAACGGAAGGAAACCTGGGATACAATGTTATTCGGCAAAATGACAGGCAGACAAAAGTTTAAATACCTATTTATTGAGCCTTGATAAATCAAATTAATTAAAGGTTGATCCTGAATATTTATAGTATATCAATGTTGAATATGCAATGTCCAATGGACTAAATACAAATTTTAAAGTGTCAAAAATGTTATTTCTCCTTTACCTCTTTCTTCTTCCCGACATGATAATAAATATTACATTATAATTTGTATAACATACTTTAAAAAAAGAAAAAGAAATATCCTTATAAATGCGACGGTTATCATTAATAACTTTCTTCACTATCAGAAGAAGCAATTATTTATACAACAAATTAAATTGAAGATAACTTGCAGTGGTCACCTAGCTAAATAATTATATTACAAAAGTAAACAAAGAATAAATGAATGCTACTCGATATAATCCTAATCAAAATAAAATGACTGATGTCGGGTCCAGAAATCGAACCCACATCCCAATGAATCCAATGACAAAAATTACGAAAATAAAACTCGATTTGTCATCCACATAAAAAGTGAAACACGACTAAAAGAAAGTATAAAAAAGAAAATATGTACACATAATATGACAAGAAACAATAAACAATATACACATGCAATTGGCTGTATATAAAAAAATATGTGACAACAAAAATCCATGGTTGCCTCAGAACTCGAACCGATGATATCCAAGATGGCATCGGCAAACGGGACTAAAAAAACTGCCTTTCTTAATTAAACATAGGGTCAACAAATAAATAATAATACTGGCGTTCCAGTTAGTTAAATATTATTATAAAATCTTACATGGAAAATTAAAAGAATCCTTTAAACAATAATCGGTGTCGCACTGCCTTCATTCTAAGTGGAATAGCTCGAACAATACAGCATACAGTAATCCTCTACAAGGGGCAAGGCCTCTTCCGTCCCCTGGGGTCGTAAATATCCGGACGTCAAAGCCCTAGCAAATAATGGCCCGGTGTGGCAGAAATATCCTTTCAACATCTCAAGGTGAAAGCAAATCGTTTCCTTTGGAACACATATTTGTTAAATAATCTTATTTCATTATATATTCTCATATCATATTTCCAAAGCTCCACTGGCTTATAAATTCACTGTCCTGCCACAATTCTGTAATACAATATCAATCCACTGTTCATTTTCTCATATTCACATCCTTTAACTTAGAATGACCGGCTTCAATTCCATCCGATTACAGAATACAGCCTAGGTTTTCCCTACATTTTAAACTCAAATCAATAAAATCAAATATGGATTTTAAACATATCCATAATGTTATTCCCATATACAGAAAGGGAAAATATTCGACATTAAAGGAAAACGCTAATCTCAATAAGAGGGCGTCTGTTCGATGTCTAGGCATGTCACAAGTTACGCATATAATTAATACAGCCATCTACAAATATTATCATGCAAATTACGTGAAAATAAGAGTGCCTTGCTATCCTGATGTTAACAGTCGATAATCCATTTTTACAAGCATAATCACCATGCATTATCATAATAAGCTTGGATATCACGTAAATAAATTATACAAAATTACGGTTTGGCTCAGTGCCAAAACAAATCTACTTTCTATTACTTTTACCTAATCTAAGCACTCTCAGACTAACTAATATTTTATCATCACGTCAAATACATGCATTACGTAAATTATATATATATTTAAGCCCATGGAGTAGACTATTAATTCTATGAAATGAACATAAATGAATATGAAGACCACTCACAAGTTCTCTCTCTAATTAAAAAAATACATGCAATTTACATGTCTAACCTAATTTACGTGATCTGCATAATGAATAACCGCGCATTTATTTAAAAAATTATTTCATTTTAGTACTTATCATCATGTCGTAACAATCCAAGGTTCGGGTCCTGAGGAAGACCCTCATTTTTCCTTTTTAAGCTTCCATGGTGTTGACGTTGGTCACGCGTTCATGTCCGTTGCTACTCCCGCTGAGCGCGTTCATAATCCAATGGTTATCTTCTATACTTATAACAGCTTTTATGAGATTAACACTTGTTGCGTCACTTTAACACAAAAAATACAATTATTACACTTTAATGAAATTAACACTTGTTGCATCACTTTTTAAAAAATTACAATTATACCGATCTTGCGGTCACATAACTTCAACTTTTTTAAATACTATTGTTTGTAGACAATTACAATATTCTCGAAGATATAAACTGTACATTTACAGTCTGAAACACTAAATAGATCAGAACACCATCAAACCGTGGTTCTGCTTTGGATCCTTCGCGTGAAGTGGATACTGTTGTCATCATCGCTATTCCTTTTATAAACTTTCCCCCTCTCATGCAAGAGACAGTGGATAATCCCCACTACTTTTTTAATTAATAGTTCCACGTGTCGTATGGCATCGGTAATACACTCAAACGTGTGACTCAGATTCTTAAGTAGTCTGGTTATGTGCGGAACCTGAATTGTTCGGCCATTTATTTAAAATTAATTATCAAAATAATGCCCCTACAATGTCCTCCATGAGAGTGCTGCGTACAAAGGACGCGTCATGACGCTTAGCGTGTTATATAATGCAACGATTGCGTATTCTTCCACATGTTAATATATTACAAAGAATTGGAATATTGGCAGATGTCTATAATGAAATCATATAACATCCCGAGGTTTCCCATATTAAATATTATGCATGTCTCAAAATCTCATCATACAAATGCAACTCGCGAGCTGGCAACATCGTGTTCGGCCATTTTTTCAACGGGTGAAAGTATCATTATCGATTTTTCTGGCTTGAGATTTTCTTCTCCCTCTCTCTATCTGTGTATCCTTTTAGTTAAGACGGAGTGGTGTTTAGCAGGCTACAAAGGTTGTGTAAGCATGTGCAACCTAATGCAACTTTTTGTAACAAGTACGAGGGAGCTTTACAAAGGTTTTTCACAGCCAAATAATTAATAAATAAATATGTACATGACCGATAAGGTCACAATATATATAATTTTTTTTTCACCAATCAGAAATCCAGAAAAGTCTTCTACGCGACAGGAAATGCGCTTCTAAAACGGCACGTGTAGCTACACGCTGTTTCACAATTTAGACACATGATCATTCTAAAACTCACAGCTACATTATAATTTTACAGATAAAATCCAAAACAGTTCTTTTTGTTGAAAGATCCAAGCAAGATAATATCTTACTATACAACTTCATCATCATCATCTGTTTACCCTCCAGGTTCGGCTTTTCCCTCGGACTCAGCGAGGGATCCCACCTCTACCGCCTCAAGGGCAGTGTCCTGGAGCTGCAGACTCTTGGTCGGGGGATACAACTGGGGAAAATGACCAGTACCTCGCCCAGGCGGCCTCACCTGCTATGCTGAACAGGGGCCTTGTGGAGGGATGGGAAGATTGGAAGGGATATACAAGGAAGAGGGAAGGAAGCGGCCGTGGCCTTAAGTTAGGTACCATCCCGGCATTCGCCTGGAGGAGAAGTGGGAAACCACGGAAAACCACTTCTAGGATGGCTGAGGTGGAAATCGAACCCACCTCTACTCAGTTGACCTCCCGAGGCTGAGTGGACCCCGTTCCAGCCCTCGTACCACTTTTCAAATTTTCGTGGCAGAGCCGGGAATCGAACCCGGACTTCCGGGGGTGGCAGCTAATCACGCTAACCACTACACCACAGAGGCGGACCTTATACAACATACAAAATTTAAAACAATAAATGAAGAAGTTTCCGTCGTTTCGCCACTGCTTTCTTAAATCCTGCCACATCCTCCACCTCACAAACGCGAGCTACGCTCGAAACTGACAAACATTTTAGACCTGCATTAATTGGATATTTTGCCACACATCACACCATTTTTATTGCATTCACTGTCAATGTGCATCTGCTTCCTTCTCTTTTGGGTATCGCTGATTTAGGTAGCTGTCGACGTCGACAGGCTACCAACACACTCCCATACACTTACAGTCCAACCAAATATAGGCAGGAACATTCCGTCAACTCCGATTCCAGGATTGAACCGTTGCGACCAAGTAGTTTAGTGCAGCATCCAGACTCCAGAGAAAGATATCCGTTTAAAGAAGGATCCTGGAATGTAGAAAAGAATGACATCGTCGTTTGATTGGAAAACGATATAAATCACGCGTTATCCAGAGACCGCAGGCAAGGTGATGCCTAAGTTGAAATATTTGCCGTATAAAATCAAGATCTGTTACTTAATGGAAGTGAAAAGGTGTTCACCAAGAATATAGCATGTCAGTAAGTGAGACGGGATTCACCATGATTAGCGTAGGCTTCATACTGCTTTCACAACTCATGTAATAGATCAGAGGTGCTCACGCTGAGCATTCCGTCGCGCGGGCGCCCAGCACTGCAGGTGGGCGGACTGGCAGGCGATGAGCGTAGCGTACGCAATTCGACCACAGTGACGTTGTGGCCACGTCACAAGCCGTGAAGGTTGGGCAAAGTTCTCCCAGTCACTCTCGATCACTGTGGCGATACCCGAGTTTGAAATGGAGGCAGAAAATAATGAAGGAAAGAGGACAGAAATCCTATCATTTTCAATTTACGTTGTAAGAAATAACTTATTTACGTTCATTGCAGTTTATTAATTTAACCGGATACAATAAATAGTTAGGCCTACAACCTCAAATATTTTTATAATGTGCATAATGAATTACAATTTTCACTAATATTTTGAGAGGTGCTTCAGAAACATTTCTGATATAATACGGAGTTACGGTGGATAAGCTGTGGCTTGCGATTGTTTGGGTTTAAATTATCTGATAAACTAACATCCGTTAGGTTATTTGTTTGAAGGCATACTGTACATCTGTCTGGTAGATATATTTACGCTGTTGTTGTACTTTAATCTCGGATAGTAAACATCTACGTTCTCACTCGTTATGAAACTCCTTCTCGCCATTTAGAGACTAGTTATTATCATTGGGACGCCTCCTAAATTCTAAATACTGAAATGAAAACCTACAACCTGTTTTCCAGTCATTGACCGGGTCAGGGATGTAATGAATGAATATATAGGCTATTTTTACGATGGGGTCGCCACTCCCAAAGTGATGTATATTAATGATTGATAGATGCTACGACATGAGAATGGAGAGTGTTGCTGGAATGAAAGATGACAGGGAAAACCGGAGTACCCGGAGAAAAACTTGTCCCGCCTCCGCTTTGTCCAGCACAAATCTCACATGGAACGACCGGGACTTGAACCACGGTATCCAGCGGTGAGAGGCCGACGCGCTGCCGTCTGAGCCACGGAGGCTCTCCTAAATTCTAAATACTATTTTCAGAAATTCAGTGAACATAGAAAGTCACAAAAAACTACAACACTGTGCAAAATCAAGCAGTAAACTTGTTGAATTATATTATTTTATGCTTAGCGAATGACAGGAATTTTACTTGTTTAAAAAATGAAAATACTGTCATGTCCATCCAAGGAATTGTAAATCGTAGCTTGTACGCTTAAGTTCTATACCTCTGTAGATTCTAACAACAACAAAAAAGAATAATTATAAGAAAATAAATCTGACTCTTTGTATCGAGTGCAATATAAATCAGTCCGGAATATCTTGAAACGGTCAGGGGCTTTTTTTTGCTATTATAGCGCTTTGTTTTAAATACTACACCCCAATCAGCATTTCACTGAGTAGTGCAGGAGAGCTTCGTAATCACGTCAATGCTCCCTCCCTTCCCTGCAAAGTATGTTCGCTCTCTCGCTTCACTGTGACGTATGCTTGCTACGTAAGCTGCCCGCAGTTACCTCACGCCAGCCCGGCCGCACTGGGCTAGCCTCAACGGGCGCCCAGCTAAGCACCTCTGTTATAGAGACTACTTCAGACTGCCGTATTCTAGGCACTAATTCTCTAAGGTGTTAATATGGTTCCTACCCATGACATTTCATCACAATCATAATGCGAATATGAAGGTGAGGTATGAGGCATTTACAATGGAACCACTTTCCCTTATCTTGGGCAGGCTTACAGCTAATGCAGGCCTGTATACATTATATGTTTCAGTTAGGAAAGTATTTCACTACTATTTTTGGAGGGTTGGTTAATGGGGATACTCAAAAATAAAGCATGCAGACAAAACAGAGATGAAAATAAATGTTTACTATGTGCTAAAGAAATGGAATGGGCGCATTTTATAAAATACCGTTAAGAGACAAGGGATATAAGAGATAATTTTATAGACGAGGAGAATACGAGAAAAATTGATAACGAAAAACATTTGAATACGATTGTAATTATTGAACAGAGAGTGGATGTTCCAGGAGAGAATTACAAAATTGGGTGGTTAAGCCGTGTACGTTTGCAGAGTTTCGCCCAGACGTGCCATTCGGGCTCATCAGTTGGATTGGCAGCCAGTCCAAGACTCTGTTTAGCAGTGGCAGACCAATCGCGTGGCCCCGCCATGTTAGCAAATAGGGATTGCTAACCTGCTAAAGGTGAAGTGAATTCTCCGTTCTCAAAAATATGTTCTCCCCATTTTCGATAATTGCAAAATTTTTCATCATTATTAGGAAGATGTGGGGCAGTCATTGAAGGGAGGAAAATAATTGATACATGCTAGTTAGTACCAGAATTTAGCCTAAGAATTCTAGACAATATAACTCCGTTCAAGGCTAGAGTAATTAGGTACGTAGATTATAGTAATAGCAAATAATTAATTTATCATCGTAGTCTAATTAGTCCGCATGTTCTCTTGACAGTCAGTACTTATACAGTATTCATTTCAGGAGTCGGATATGGTATAGAGAGACTGGGGATGACTACTGTGGTGACCTTTTCTTTTTTCTTTTTTTGTTTGCGGAGGTCACGTCTCCGGATTATTTGTAGGACCTCTATAGCATGTCCAAGATATTCAATTTCTTACAATATTTTTTCTCTAATACTCCCTACAGGCCATTCTTTTCCTGTTCAATTTCTAAACCACTTACAAACGAATGTTAAATTTACGTTAATGAAGTTTTCTGGACACGTTACACTTTTTTCTTGTGCTTTACTGCATATATTCCAATTATGCTATAGGGTATTAGCTTTGTAAACTGCATGTATCCAAATGTGAGATGCCCTTTTCAGGATCTATGATTTCCGAGATTATGGGAGACGGGTATTATCTTATGTTATCTTGTTTCACTATTTTTTTTCATACGCCATACGCGGAGGCGTTGAACTTCTGTGGTAGATTTTGAGGATAATAATTCTTCGTTAATTACAACTCACATGTTGAATGATTTCATTACATTTTTGTTGTTTTGTGGTATTTTTAGCGTTACAATGTTAGAAATTTAATTTGATATGTTCACAATTACACGGAATTTGTACTTCATTGCTGTTTTACTTATGTAATGTCAACACTGGCATAACAAACAGATACATTAGCGTAAGCATCTGTACACCACCCAAATAATACACAGAGTATATCAGAACTATACCGACAAAAAAAATCAGGGATCCTCTTCGTGTTATGGTAAGAACGCTGGTGCAATCGAATTGGCGGAGAAAATGAGGTTACTACCGGCTGCGCGGTTAAAATGGATGAACTCGCCGTATTTGCTATGGCAGAGCACAAGCCGCTGCTGTGCTGCAGGGAAGAGAAGGGGAGGGAGGGGAAGTGGGGTGTATGGCGGAGATAGAGATAATTAATTCTCCGCGCGTATGCACAAGTTTTCTCGTTCGACTCGCACAGGATAGTCCTCGTCTTTTACAGGCAGTTTTCACAGTTCCTTTATTAAATAGATGTGATTGAACACTCAGTACAAGAACACACTGTAATTAAGACACACTTGTCAGTCAAGGAATGCACCGGATCGTTTCTCCTCTCGTCTGTTGGTAGCTTCAACGTTCTTTATTATTTCAACACTGCCTCCCACAGTTGAGTATTCCTTCACTCACAACATTGTAAATGGAATGAAATAACGAATGAAACAATATGCCCAATGGTTTGATTACTTCGATACACAGTTCATAACGGTGTAGTAGTGACCTTTGGACTCTGTTCAGGGTGTATGGTTTGTCGCGAACGACCTGGAAAGCTGCCTGTATTCTTGGTTCATCTTCTCTTTCTGAGGGGTTCGCATACTATAGTCAGTTTGCGCAGAACAAACTGTACACTGCCTACTGGGGCTGGGAAGCGACTAGTGATGGGTAGTTCGCGAACGAACTAGTTCTCGGGAACTACTTCACTCCCACGAACTGTGAAGTGCTTACTCGTCTCTCGAGAACTACTTCGCGAACTGTAGAACTTCACGAGTGCGAAGGGAATGGGAAGGAACTTGTTCGTGGACGAACTACTTCAGCGGTTGCAGAGTGCTCTGGCGGGAAAGTTACATATTTTGAAGTAGTTCGTAAAGTAGTTCTTTCTTGGGAGTGAGAGTGATGGAGTCTGTTGATAAACTTAACCATGTTAGGTTAATATGGTTGTTTGATCCGTATTGACTAGTCTGAATGTATTACAGAACTATTTAAAGTAGTTTTACTTAAATCCGCCTTGACGTTTAGCGCCACCGGCGAGAAAAAGTTGACCAACGCTCAGATGTTATAAATTTATGTTTCAGTCAGGGGATGAAATCAACTCCAACTCTTGCGATAACAGATCAGCGTTTAAAACATCTCATTTTCAAATCGACAATATTTAATAGAAATTTTGATTATCCTTGAAAAGAAATAGATATTTCCTACGCTTACATTCCTGAGGGGTTGGGGGCAGGAGAAAAGAGTGTGGACTGACATTACCGGTAATAGGAACGTTCATCTCTGTAGCATCTACGAATGTTATAGAGAGGTGCACCAGCGTGCTACCTGTTGTCCACTTTGTGTACTTCCTCGTTCTGGAAAGCTCGCGAAGCGATGAAGCCTTGTGTGAACGGAATGAGAAGGAACTTGTCCGCGGACGAACTACTTCAGCGGTTGCAGAGTGCTCTGGCGGGAAAGTTACACATTTTGAAGTAGTTCGTGAAGTAGTTCTTTCTTGGGAGCGAGAGTGAATGAACTAGTTCCCACAGGTGAACTGCTTCTTCCCATTATTAGAAGCGACTATGCGAAACGAACGAAAAACGTGCGCATTCCCACCGAGCATTACCTATGTCTCTCACTTCCCCTCCCCTCCCTTCCCTTCTCTGACGCACAGCAACAGGCAGCGCCTGGCTCTGTGGCATAGCAAATAAGGGAAGTTCGTCAATCGCACGCCAGGAAGTAACATAATAACCTCATTTTCTTGAACAGAAAAATTTTCTACGCCAATCCAATTGCACCATTGTTCTTAATATAACACGAAGAGCATCCCTGGTTTTTTATCTGTATAGTTTTGATACAGCCTGTATAATCTCAGCATTGTCATAACAAGCAGATACATATAGTATAGTGAACATCACCCAAATTATATATATTCTATTGCACACCTGACTATTCCAGAACTTAAATAACAAATATCAAGAAGTTACGTTAAACCATTTTTCCGTGATGTGGGAACAGACAGACAGAAAGAAAGACAGCCAGATAGATAGATAAATAGATACATATACAGACAAAAGTTGAAGTGAATCTACTTTGGAATTTTTTTAATGCCTAATCCGAGATATAAGCGAAGTATGAGAAAAAAATTGAAGTGTACATTCAAAATAATAATGTTATATCTATACCTCGGATTTGTAGGTGGTAATAGGTTAGAATGCAAAGCAATTTGGTTTGTAGGATGTGTCATGCAACCCGTTGTACCACAGTGTAGGAAGAGTAGCATAAATTCGAGGAGTTCTATAGGCTGTACCCCTAATATCTATGCAAATCTCATAGCATAACCGTTGTACAGCGTAGGGTATACTTGTTACTGGCTTAAGTAAGTTTGCATTCTAACCTATCAGCACCTAATAATCCGGACTCTAGTTATTATGTACTCACAATATTGTGTGTGTGTTCCTTTAACTACATTTCGATAATACGTTTAAGTAGATGTCAAGACAAATTAATAGAAATGTCACGCCTGTGCTGAAATCTCACTGTTTATAACTACTCATATTTCTCTGATTCTAGCGAGAAGGTTGTTTGGAGGTCCTCCCAGTAAAATACCAAGGAGGAGGTAAGCAAATTATCTCTACCAGGAGTAGTTAGAAACTCAAATCTTTGAATAACATTCATGTACTTCATTCTCGAATATCTTCTCTTTGTTATTGAATTGTATACAGTTATATGTCCTTATTTATGTTCGTTATGGTAATACCAGGCTATTTATAGGAAAATAATTCCGTCTTATATAGAAATCTTACCTGCCATGGGTTGGTATTTCCTTCTTCTGATATGATGAATTAAAATTACACAGACATTTTCTGAAATACTTCTGAGGGCACACGTTTTTCAAATTATGGCATTCACCAGACGTGTTAACATACGCTAACTACAGTCAGAGCGTCCAATAAAGGCTTAAAACTGGGCCATAAGGCTTTACACACAAGCAAATTTTCGGTTGAGCTTGGCAACGCGTAACTCTCTCATTTGTTTATTACAGGTGGCGAATGTAATGAAGGAAACGTCCCTCCTATAAGGTAAGCAATATAGTGTATGTTTCCAAAGTATTCTTAACACATCTTTCGATGCTTATAGTATTCTTTCTATCATGGGAAGTTAAAATACAGTGTGAATCAAGAGAACGTGAAATTAGGAACGTGTTTTAACAAGCCTATAGAGTTACTAGCATTGAATAACGTATTGTTACGAATAAAACTCCGTCCGTTTCTGATTATTGATTTCGATTCAGTCTGTTTCATTAATCTAATTGTCCGGCTCCATGGCTAAATGGTTATCGTGCTGGCCTTTGATCACAGGAGTCCCGGGTTGAATTCCCGGCAGGGTCGGGAATTTTAACCATAATTGGTTAATTCCCCTGGCTCGAGGATTGGGTGTATGCGTCGTCTTCATCACCATTTCATCCTCATAAAGACGCGCAGGTCGCCTACGGGTGTCCAAACAAAAAGACCTGAACCAGGCCTCTCCGGAGGCCACGCGTTATTATTATTATTATTATTATTATTGTTACCGTGTTTTGGTGGTAGTTGTGCATGAAAGAAGGTGCTGGGTGGTGAAGGGGTCTCAAGCTACTAAAGTGAAATTAATTTTAAAATTTAGCAAGGTTATATTTTCTTTTCAAAATTAGGTAACAACAAATAGAACAGGTACTTAGTAGCCGAAACACGATTGACAATTACATTTACATAGGTACCCCATTTGGGGCTTCAAAAGGTCAGAAACATAATTCTTGAGCCATGAGCCCAACCTTACAATGAACACCATACAACAAAGGGGCCGAAAACCCCCAAACATGCCAGAAACACCGGCTTCCAATTACATCCAAAAGCCTCCTTGAGGCAGAAACACAATTTTCCAAAAGGGCAACTTCCCCTTAAAATACAAGCCTATCATAGGCCACTCCGAACTCCACCTTTAAGCCGTCCTCAAAGGACATATACACAGGAGCAAAATACCCAATCTACTGAGGTCTGTTAAATGACAAGAAGGTTAATACATGACCTCTAAAATCACAATTTGAGAGGAGGCGAACTTGCACTCCTAATACACTTTGTCTTTAAGACCTATTTTGGCTCTAAGGCCACTGATGCAAGGGCTAATCCCATACTACAGAGGTGACTTAAGAAACTACTAACTTACATAACTGAAGAATAGGTTGCGAAAAATAAGTTCACCTCAAACAATGTGAGTGGGAGCTCGAGAGGGTTAACACTCTCTATCCCAGTATGTCGCTTTACAAGAGAATAGAAGAAAAGAGAAGTTACATTTTTAGGAAAAGGTTACATAGGGGAACGCTTAGAACCTGCCCCGAAAGTTAAACTGCTGAGCTGGCAAAGAAAAATTTATTAATCGGCCATTACCTTATTGCTGACCGCTGCCGAGGAAAGAGGCGCTTCCCGCCTCCCGCTATGTACTTAATACACTGAAAGATGGAACAGAAGTGGCTCGGAGGCCCTAAAATCAGCAGTTTAAATACTCTCGCAGAAAGTTCTAGGCGTTAGGGGAAAGAAAACACCCTCCCACAAAGATTTTATTGGGTAGGACCCCGCAACAGATTCAAGTTGGGGAAAGATACACCAGATTGGTCAGAAATTAATTGAAAAAATTCGTGATTGGATACATTCAAAACAAGGGGAAGAAAGGGGTAAATATTGCCAACTTAAACAATGACAGAAAGAAATTTAGCAAAGAACAAACTCCTGAAATTAAATTTTCTCCAACAAAATAGTTCTTTGACTCCACACTAGGGTGCACTATTGTTGATCTTCAGTAGTGTCCTCTAGAAGAGAAAGTTCACACTTCTTAATACAAGCAAGACAAAAGTACGTCGAAAATGACACAGTTCACAAACTCAAAATTTTCCAGGTAGTGACATCTTCTGAGAAATTTGGAAATTAAGACCGTAGATAAAGTTCAGACTTCCTCCAGAAGAGGAGTTTCAACTGGCGCAACTTTTAAATAAACGGTGTGGAGGTGAACCGCCCGGTACAATTATTATTATTATTAGTATTATTATTATTATTATTATTATATTAGTCTAATTTATTTCCGGGTGACCGAATAAATGTACGCACATAATTCTAATCAACCATGAATGGCCACACTTACTAATTACTGTATATGTACAATTTCTCTTCCTGATTGCACGGTAGGCGTTTCTATACCCGCCGACGGCTAATCCTCTTTCCCTTCCCCAAGTCAAGACACCTCATACAGCAGCTGTGCGTAGACCGTTGGATTTGAACACAGTACTCTCAGGTAGTACAGTCTTCCGTTCCGCACGTCTTCAATCCAGCCACTCACTGGACTCTCCGACACCACAACAACAGCTCCTGGTTGAGACCTCGGTAGGACGCTCACGTCAGCCAACACCTCTGTCACCCTCAGCCCATTCACCGAACCCCAACATACTGAGTCTCACATGGACTCCACCACGGAGGCCAACACTGACTCCGAGTCCAGCACCAACACTGACTATACACTGTAGCCCCATCACGGAGCCTATCTGTGACCGACTGTCGGCTGCTAGCCTCCCTTTTTATAGCTCGGGTGATGTGAGCCAGAATTTACGCGAAGTGGCTAGAGGCAGAATCTCGTTGAATCTCCAAGAAACTCACAGGTAAGTCAGCCGACGAGAACAATACACGGAAAGGAGCGAACATGGAAAGGTGCCTGTGCCATGAAAACATATTACACGAATGAAGGCCACGCGTAGAGAATTTCGGTGTCATTATAATTCTGAGTAGCATGGTCGTATTCCAATTCTATGTAGGTGTTTTTCCAGATGGCAGTGTCCTGTAAACAGTCCTACTACCCATCTTGTATTTTCTCTGCTGAGTTTCAACAGTTCTTTAGTATGCTACTTGTTTGGTCCTTTTATCAGTTTCTTTGCAAGCCTGCATCCTGGAGGTCCAAATAAGAAGCATACTAAAGAACTGTTGAAACTCAGCAGAGAAAATATAAGATGGGTAATAGGACTGTTGACAGGACACTGCCATCTGAAGAAACACCTACATAGAATTGGAGTAATAAGAGACAATATATGTAGGAAATGCAATGAAGCAGAGGAATCAGCTGAGCACATACTTTTCGAATGTTAGGCGCTGGGTAAAATCAGACCTCTCCACTCTAGGACTACCAGGTGAAGAGAGACAAAAATCCAAGAAAACCCAATAAGAAAAACCTGCAGCTTTGTGAAGGAAGCAGGTATATCTAGGTAGGAATGAAGGAAAAACATGGTAGCAAGAGATCTTAGAAGTCGACGCTAATTAGGAACTAATATTCAGAGGCCCAATGAGGAAAAGAAGAAGAAGATGGTCGTATTCCATGAAAATATCGCATGGGTCCTTCATTTTTAAGAAATCTGGTAGAGAAATCTGCAGTGAGATCACGAACTACTGGTGCGCCAAACAATATCGTTACTATGCGAACTGCTGTCATAAGGAGTCCACATCACCCAGTATCTTTATATACAAGTAGTACGCGAAACCAAGTTCCGGTTCAGCACTAGGGAGCTCAGGTATATACATGTTTCGTTTGAGTGCTCAACGAATACTGAAGGTGGATTTGAAGTTCCATCCGTACGAGTTAGAGAACGTCCAACATGTGACTTCTTCTTGTGGGGTCACCTTAAGATCGACCGACCTGCTACGATAAGATAACTGAAATCAAGACTTCGAAAGGACCTCACCAGGATTCCTGTTGAAATGTTATGCCAAGTCATGCACAATGTCCCTGTAAGACTGTAGGAATGTATGTGCAAAGAATAAGTGATCGATTTTGAATTCTACAGTGGCATACTCTGTATTATTAACTGGCATAATTATGTGGTTATAAAGAATGTATTCTCCTTCATGACTGTGTTTCAAAATGTACCGTTCATTTGTTTCAACCTGTACTTATAACGGAAGGTTGCCTGTACATAGAATGTAAACTTCATGAAAATGCATAAAACGATTATTCGTCGATCAAATGTCCTTTCTCGTAGGCTTGTTAAGGGTTTGTATATTAGGAAATGGTTATCTTGAGCCAATTGGGGCCTGGTGACCATGATCGTCGATATGGTCTGACACCGTGGTTAAGCGGTTTAAGTCCCCTTGGTCGAAAAAGATTTCACCATCAGAGTGTTGGCCGCCAGGGTGGTGGTATACAATTTGTAACCACTAGATTGCCTTCCAAAGGCCTAGGTACAATTCGAAACCTCTCCGCACTGTTCATAAAGAGTGAAGGCATATGATACTGTTGATGAAGATTCGTCCGTCAGATGGTGAGGTTAAGCCTTGAGCAGACCCTTTGGTGTTATTCGACAGGAGTATGCTATATGTCAGTACAGAGTTTCACCCTCATCCTTCCTAATATATATCAGTTCATTCATTTCATTTCACTAACTTCTCTGATGAGGTTGACGTCAGGAAGTTACGAAGATTAATCTCACTTCTTACCCGAGCCCGTAGGGAAACAGGATAAGGGTATGACATACAGGTATCTTGGGGCACTTAGATGATCTCACTTTCTGGATATTAGAGAATAATTTAGAAAGGACTTCAGAAAATGAAAATCCACAGCCTGTTTCCAGTCATATGACCGGGTCACGAATGGAATGAATGAAGCCCCCATCTAGCGGCGAAAATAGGAATTGTGCCGGCTGTCGAAGCCTGTCGCACTCCACTGCGCCAATGATTAATGAATGACAGATGAAATGAAATGGTATTGGAGAGTGTTGATGGAGTGAAATATGACAGGGAAAATCGGAGTACCCGGAGAAAAACCTGCCTCGCCTCCGCTTTGTCCAGCACAAATATCACATGGAGTGACCGGGATTTGAACCACGGAAGCCAGCGGTTAGAGGCCGGCGCGCTGCCGCCTGAGCCACGGAGGCTACTTAGAAAGGACTTTACGTTGACACTAATGTTTTAAAACTGTTATGGTATGATACTCCGATTCCTCTGTGTGTTTATTCGATAATATTAATCAAAACAGTCAGATCGCTCAGCCGGGTTGCGTTCCTCTACCGTGTGGCAGAGTAAAACGGTACGTCGAATTGACACACAGGCTGCCTAAATGGCTCTAAATTAAAAACCTTCAGATGGATGGCTAGGACATACTAATGCCTTATTATTATTATTATTATTATTATTATTATTATTATTATTATTATTATTATTATTATTATTATTATTATTATTCATAACTTGACCATAATGCTCCATTTCAAATCTGAGGCACCTTATGTTATCACTAGTGTCTGGTATTAATCAAAATGCCAGTCTCGTATAGCTGTCACTGTTTTACAGCCTACAACACGTGAACTTTCCACAGACCGCAAAAGAAAAAACTATTATCAGGTTTCGAATCGAAGGATGATAAACTTGCCACGCACATCGTACTGCAAGGGATTGGAATCATTGTTGACATATGTGCGATGGGTAAGAGCCTTCGCCCCAGCCCCCGCTCCCCCTCTCTCCCGACCACCGAAAAAAGAATTGAAACTTAAATTGCTAATTTCTTTACAAAACAAAGGTTATTCTAAATGGAGACCTTATTTCATGATACACAATCCGCATCGTTTGTACATCGATCGGCGTGGCAGTATAGGCAACATCTACGATAGCGTATCCCCTTCCTTTCGTAAGAGGTGACTAAAGGGGGATCCCCAGAGACTCAATTTTAAGTGGGTTGGTGATTACAGGGCCCCTAGCTCAGTCTGGCGTTTCTTCCACTTTCTTGTATTAGGCTCTCCACTCTCATCTTTCCTCTCCGGTGGCGGAACATGATTCCCTCCATTTGCAAGAACAACATCATATCAAAGTGGCTTCTTTATTCGTTCTGCTCGGCTGTGGAATGAACTCCCACCACAGATAAAAGAACTACCTGCAGAAATTTTTTGTAAAGACGTAAAAAGGATGTAGGCTATATATAAGGAAACCTTCTGTACATAACATAGTTTTTCTACTGTGTGAATGTTCAGTATGAGCGGGAGGACGGATGAAAGTTTATGGGATCCCGAGTGGGTGAGGCTGTAAGTGGGTATGAATGAGCTGGACTAGCTGAAGTATATGTGGGGATTCTAGAGAGAGAGAATCGAATTACTTGAATGTTGAACAGGTCTTGTGAGTATTATGTAAATATGCCTAGGTAAATACGGTAACCGTATATAAGAACACTACGTAGAATGCAATTTTATATTTGAATATTGTAATTTTAAGTGGGATGGAGGCACTTTTGTGTATATGGGGCTATACCCTTTCTCCATTCACCATACCCAAATTGTACCTACAATAATTAGTGGAAAATAAATAAATAATAATAATAATAATAATAATAATAATAATAATAATAATAATAATAATAATGATAATCAAACTATGTCGAATTTCTCAAACGATAATAATGTTATTGTTTTAACGTCCCACTACCTACTTTTACGGTTTACGGAGACTCCGAGGTGCTAAGAATTATTTTACGTGCCAGTAAATCTATCGACACGAAGTTGACGTATATGAGTACCTTCAAATGCTACCGGACTGAGCCGGGATCGAACCCGCCAAATTGAGTTGAAGGCTTGCACTCTACAGTATGAGCTATTCAGTCCGGCAACTGACAAGGAATTTTTCAGGAAAGTAAATTTTATCTCACCGTGAGTAGAATGATATCGGATTTCTGTTTTCAAAATCTAACAATACAGTTACCCCTACTCAGTCTACGTGTGTTCGTATCTTTTTACGAGGTTTGTGAAATTGAATGGAATTACACTATTTCTGAGTCTCCCCACTCAAGATACCTAGTTATATTTAGGGTCAAAACATGACGGCCTCAGTTCCTCGAAGCGAGCTGGAAGCCAGCTGTCAATCACACCCTGCACCCTGCTGAGTTAACGAGTTATCCTTGTTTGGTGCGGAGAGGTTGCCAAACCACTTTCCTCCACACTCTCTTCATTCTCTGTTCTTTTTATTCTTTCTTCATGTCGAGTGCAGTAGACGATTTGGCAACTCCGGCTACAGTAGACGTAGTAAGTCCTATAAGCCGCTAATAGACACCGGGCTGCTACTATAGTAATTGCCACGTAAGGAAATACCCCAGAAAGTAAATATCGCCGCCCGATGCTCTTCTTTTCTCTTTTTTGTAAAGGCTGAACACTGCTGCCAATCTGCCTGGTTACATATTAAAATCATCAGACATAACCATAACAAACTAACCTCAATGTAAACACCGATAATGAATGTTTCCCTACCCTAGTAAATGATAAAAGATAAGATGAAATAAATCAAGATAATTATGAATATCTCCTCAATGAGGAATTAAGGAAATAAACACACTTTCTCACTTAAATTATCTGTCTTTGTTTTGATGTACAGTAGGCGTACTATAACCATATTCTTGAAAAGAGGGGCGTGTTAAACGATGCAATTTATTTAATAAGTCTTTGCAGTGTGATTTTCAAAAGTTCCAGACATCCAATGACTTCCCTTTCTTTTGCGCGAATATTTCCTTCTCTCTTCAATACCGGTAACCAGTAAGGAGAGAGATTATTGGGCATATTTTCAGCCTGCAGGCTGGTTATATCTTCAAGCTTATCAGGAAACATATAGGAATACTAATGTGCCAAGCTCCGTGAACGGAATTTAGGTCATCTTTCAAGTTCACTGCGGATTTGAAAATAATAATGTTATAAGTTCTACTGCCAAAATTTCGTCCCGCAAGAGTTATTTCATGTACCGGTAAATCTAGACATGAGACTGGCGTATTTGAGCACTTTCATCATTTCACACAAACTATGTTATTAAATGCATTATCCGAACATGCCACAATCCTACTTACCTGGTATTAGCCAAATAGATTTACAATCCCACAGAAAAAGAAAATATGCTTTAAATATTCTCGCAAATGTATCACTAGTGACTTTAACGGCGATGCGGTGGCAACACGCACTTCACGCTAGAGCAGTGATTGAACGTTGCCAACGTGCCAGATTAACGGTAAATGTAAGACGTCGTATCGGCAAGTAGGGTCCCTAAACTGTATGGTTACCGACACTGAAAAAGACCCAACAGCAAGAAAAGTAACCATAAATCAATATCTTAATATTACAGGGGAGAAAGGGTAAGGTTGCACCCTTAGGGTACGTCCTTACACGGAGAGGACTATAGAGAGTAGAGGTGTGAGGCGAGGTAGTCATGTTTTGACCCCAAGTATACTTTATTCCCACGTGTTAACGAGATTTCCGGAAAGAACATGGAATTACGCTACTTCCTGGGACTTTCTACCTTTTTAAGAGATTTTTACAATGCAAACCGATTTACGCTATTTTCTGAGGTTTCGCACCTGTTTACGAGATTCCTGGAATGAACATAGAATTACGCTACTTTCTGGTCTTTCGATAATACACCACTAATAGTTATATTACTTTTTATTTCAGATTACATCAGCACAGATTCTCCACATCTGATTTTACATGTGTTTCTGCACAAAGTGCTGCAGTTTCTTACATTCTTCTGTTGATCGTACCAATCAACTATAATTCTAAAAGAGATCATCATATCTGCTACATTTTGCCAGAACAAAGTAAAATGAATCTGTGGAAAATAAATAATTATGAAGTCTTTATGTGATGCTTTATGTGTCTTTGTGAATTATAGAACAAGTGTCTGTAATAAATGTGTCTATACAGTAATTTGTGTAACTGAATACACACGGAGATGCGTGTCGGTGACGTTACTTATAAAGAACTAGTAGAACGAACCCGTCATTGACGTGCAGAATGCCATTCTTTTAGCCACTGGCAACGACATGAGTTTAGTTAACAACTCTGTGGATTCATTTCCAAAGCTCCAGCAATCTCTGCCCACTCGGTATCCAGTCTGTGAATACCAGGACTTACCAAGAGCCGGATAAACACCCGTCCGAACAGCACTCGGCCAGCGGGTACTCGAGAACAAGTGTTTTAACAAGTAAAGGCGTAATTTTCTGGAGAACCATTCGAATTAGGAAGAAAATGCGTGAGAAGTTTTTCGTAAAAAATATTAAGTACGCACTCTGGATTTTATTTTATGAAAGGTCTAACCATTTGCCCTTTCTTTGTTTGACAGATAAAACATGCGCAAGCTCAGTAAATACCTAACTATTAATGGACGCCATCTCTGGAACACGTCCTTTAAGGTGTAATGGCCTAATTTACTGAAGAACCGTCAATGTCACAAAGAACTACTACTACTACTACTAAAATGTTTTAATTCCTGCCCTGAAGGGGGAGGCGGGCCTCTTGGACGGTTACGCCGTCTCTCAGGCCGGGAGATTTGTTATGGTGAAGGAGACGCTCGGAGAAGGTGAGAGGGTTGGCGGCGTTGGCCTATACTAGGAACTGTCCCGGCATTCGCCTTAGTGCAGGAGAATGGAAAATCACGGAAAACCATTCTCAGGACAGCCGACGGTTGAGGCCAGCCAGGAGGTCCAGCCCTGTCCCGTCTCCCGAATGCAGAGGCGTAGAGCCACGGTAGAGCCGTAGCCACCCCTCCTCTGCTCGGATGGGCGGTCAGAGTGCAGAGCTGTTGGACCACGGACCAGCCGTGGCCACTTACGGACCGAGACCCACACTGCAACCACCGACATGACAAAGAAAATGCATATAATGATTTTACCGTAGACTTGCGTTCTTTGACAACGGATACATGAAAAGAAACACTTTAAGACGCGTTTAGTGTTTGGGTTGAATGCGTATATCGCCAAGGGTAACTTACGATTATGCGTAATGTCTGAATTGACAGATAAAAGAGGATTCTGCCTGTTTCAAAAAAAACTGAATGTTGTTTTCATGAAATAGCACTTCAATATGTGACGTCACACGCATACTCTGTTATAAGATGGCGCTCAGTTGGAGGTTAGCCGTCGTGAATTAAATTTATTATCCACATAAAATGTGTCTTTTATTTCTAATAAGTAAGTCTACGAAACCGTTGAAACCATGGGGCCATTACAATAGTGACAGCTTAGCGCCAATTGTTTTGTAGAAAACGGAATTTGAAGTGCATTTTATGGGCGTTACTTTGTAATAGGACAAGCTATTAGCCCATTGGGTAGCTTTTTAGGGAATAAAACAATAAGTTCAGTGAATACCTACATATAAATGGATGCTGTTTATAAATGATTAGTTATTTTAAAATTTAGAATAGGTCTGTCTTTGAACTGCATATGTAGGATGTATTCATACCAAATTTCAGCTCAGTCGGTAGTGTAGTTTTGGCGTGATTTAACGCAAAATAAACTCACAATATATCATTTTCAGATACCGCGCGATTGGTGGTAAACAATTTCGCAAATGATATATTTTCAGGACAAAATTCTGAAATAAAACATAGTTATTCGTATGACAGACCCTTCTGAGAATGCTATTACAACATTTCATGAAATTCAGTCCAGCGGTTTAGACGTGATGTTTCAGAAGGAAGACAGGCACACATTTTATTTGTATGTAACTTACAAGGTGTCCCAAACGTCTCCATACATAGGGAAAAGGTTTTTCTTTTCAATAATCATGAATATCCCCACCATGATTTGAGGACTTCACGCCCCTTATTTTTACCTGTGGGGGACATTTGAAGTCCGTTGTCAATCGGATGAAATTTCAATAAAGTTCGCATCACTGAAGCCTGTGGACACGTGACATCAGACATATTGCGAGATGTTCGACAAAACCGGCGCAAATGTGTAGATCTTTGTTTGCAATTAAATGGCGAAAGTATTGAGAACGTTCTTTAAGGTTGTATTACTTAGTGTTACCATTTAACATGAAAACTTAAATATATTGAAATTTAAAAACTTTCTCCATATGTAGCCTATAGAGAATTTTGGGACACTCTGTATATAGATACCTGAACATACCCAATCGGCGCCATGGGCAATAGCTAGTTAGTAAATAAAGTGACAGAAAATCAAATATTAAAGACAATAATACAAACAGCATCGAATTATTTGTTAGGAAATAACGAAGAGCATCGCAATAAACTCCTCCATTACTGCAATAAAAAAACTAGTGCTAATATTTAGGCAATATTTTCTACTTGCAAATGCCCTTAAAACAATAATCATTACCACAGAGTTAGTCGTCCTTACTAAAGAGTTCATCTTGTGCTACAAATGAAAACAAAGAACTGTGGAAAGATATTTTTCTACGCAGATGCGTAAAATTAAACACAGTAAGGTAAGACGACACTCAGTACTATGCAGTAGAACCAATCACATCTTAATACAGGTAATCCAATGCAATTTAGAGACTAGTAGATAAGTGCCGTTACTTCCATGACAAAACCTCGGAATTGCAGTGGAGAAGGGGATTTTTAAGCCATTTGAAACTAAATTACATTAAATATAAGTACCATTTTGACGCAGACATTCAGTAAGTGATATTGCTCAGTTTGTTGTCCGTGTACCATAATGTTTTTTTTTTTTTTTTTTTGTGAAATAAAATATTTTAATGTATACATGTCTTCACGCGATTAACTTTCAAGTTACAGGGAGGTCATAACGAAGACGACGAATGGCCGAGGCAGTGAAGGGGAACCTTTATTGTGTTCCACTACATGAAGTAATGGAACTAATGTTCTCAACACTCGCGTAAATGATGTCGATAATGCGGAGTTGCTTTCGTCCATTTCAGTTCCGTTTGTGATTTGATGTGATGGGAAGGAGGTTAAGGCTCGTCACGTACAATATCAAGTAAAATTTGTCCCTGAAAAACAAAATGTGACAGACCTAAGTAAGACCCATAAATGCTGCGAATTTAAATAGTTGTTTATAAAAATCGCCGTACATTACTATAAAAAATAATATCTCAGTGTGTGTATTCACTTACCTGAGGATAATTCATTAAACTTAACCCTAGAACTGCTGGAAGGATATCGTAATCATAACTTAACCTTATCATACATCATTATGAAGCTGCAAGACGGATCTACAGGCAGTTTCTCTCATCGGTTGGCCGGCAGGTGCACCCAGCTTATCTGCCTCCCGTTGACTCATCACTTCCCGCTACACAGCGCAGCGACAGCACAGGAATGCCTGCACTTCACAGTTCAGGTCCGTGCTTAGAACGTGTATTAAGTGTTGATCTGTCGCTCCAACTGTTCTCGAGTTGTGAAGTGTTACTTCGGGATATAATTCACATAAATGCCTCCACATGTGTACACGGTAGAGGAAAGGGTATTTATGTACGATAATCATGTGAAAACAGAGTCTTACAGGGAAGTCATTAGGCGATTTGTAATACAATTTGCAGGTGTACACCCTCCACACAGAGAGACCGTGCGGAAACAAATTGAGAGGAACTGGTTCTTTACTCAATAAGAAACGAAGTAAAAAATGTGTACTCAAGGAGGAAAAAGTAAACGAGACCGCAGAAAGATTATAACATACGCGTACAAAATCCTTAAGACGACTTGGACAAGGAGCTGGGTTTTCGAAGAGCTCAGCATGGTGGGCTACGAAAGTGTTAACATTTATGGCGAACTTAAAAAAAAATGTGTGCAAGAAACCCTCACGCGTTGGATGAACTGAAACAATATATCTGGGGAGAAATAGCCTCAATTACGGAAGGCGAACTTATGCGTGTGAATCGGAGTTTCCTAAGACGATGCCAGAAATGAGTTGATGCAGGAGGAGAACATTTTCAACATCTCCTGTCATAAGGTATGAGTTTATTTTCTTAATTATTACTTACTAACTTTCTTAATTCTTGTTTTCTTAATTTTAATTGTTATCTCATGTCATGCACGAACAAAGTGAGTGGAGTGCTGTCCTCGTTGCTATGCCGCGGAGCGGGCAGTGATGAGTCAACGGTAGGCAGATAAACTGGGCACGCCTGTCGGCCAACCGACAAGAGAAACTCACTGTGTATAATTTGTTGATCCTAATATCATTTTCATTGTTTTGAATTAACCATAACAATTATTTTTACAAAATATTTTAATACCAAATTATTGACTTTCCTGCACAAAGAAAAGGATATTTTCATTTACAATTTGTTTCAAAAACATGATACTAGCGAAGTTCAAAATCTTCAATTGCTCAACAACCAGTTTTCAATTATTTCTGTTCAATTTCTGTCAGTTACAGAAAAACGTCGTACTGGCTGTCATTTTGCGCAATACAACCTCAAAGTCAAGAAAGTACTTTCACTCACTTCTCTCAGAGAGACGATCGCACTTGATGAAAAGCACACCGCTCCCTGGGAGACGGTGCGCAGTTCAAGGGTTAAGATGTATCTACTCATCAACTAGATTATTAACTATACTATGCATACCGCTATTATCCTAATAACCTTAGAATCCAAATGGAATATAAAATATTAAACATCTACACTTCAAACTTACGATACGAAAATATCAGAGTTGAAAATAGTTCAACTCATAATTGTACCGGTAGGTACACCCGCCCCGTTCATTCAAATGAAGTGCCTTGAAGAATGCCATCTTAAATCTAAAACTTGCAACAACTAATCCAAGAAGTTTGGACTTATCTCTACAGGTGTCTCTACTAAAAACTTATGTTATACCCTCTGGTGTGAAGAGGAACTATTAAAAATCTAAAGTATTCTTATTTTATTTTAAGGCTTACTACACTGAGTTGATTATTCTTTGTTTTCGGTGTGTTAAAGTTTACAACATTTCTATCTCTTCCCACCAACTTAGAATGTTGGCCAATAGAAAATTTTGTATATTTATTTTTCTGCCAATCAACAATGCCTTGTATTTATTTAGTTACCCAATCAAAATTGGAGGTGTGTCGGGCCTTAGCCCAGACTTTTGTGGAACTTTCCTCTCGCGTATAAAAGCTGGCAAATTTTCCACCAGGTCTTATTTCATCGCTCCAGTCTAGTGTGTGTTTGTTTATAAAGGAGACGGCGGGCCTCGTCCATCATCAAGTAGTTCATCAGCTCAAGGTAATGGCAGTGCTGGTTTTAACTAAGTGACAGCTAGCTCGAGGGGAAGGTTTCCAATCTCTAATAATGTAACTTCAATTTCCTAAAATGTAAATTTCAAACTTCTAAATATCAAACTTCTAATGTAAATCTCAAAAAAAAAATACCAAAGGAACTTAAACGTAATCTGGGAACAGAGAGTGAGAAACCCTCTCGTTTTCCCTATGAACTTGATTCTGAGATGACTTTGATTTTGTAACCGTTTGTAATCTCTGTAATTTTCTCCATCTAGTCACCTCAGTAGTATAGGATTAGCCTCTGTAACTTCAGGCTCTAAGCCCAAATAGGGTTTTAAGCTGTTCATTGCAAATTTCAAGGTGCGCGAGTTTCCGCCTCCACACAATTTTGATTTTTTTTTTCAGTTACTTTAACCTGTTGTTGTTCACAAAGGCCCGGTAGAATGGGTGTTCAGTACCCCCGTGAAATTTGATTTCATTCTTTTCATGTTAAGATGTTAGACTGTTGACCATACTAGATAATGGATACTGCTCGAATTTGTAAAATGTAGGTTGTGCCTTTGAAAGGCCTGGAAGTTAAAGGTAAATTTTATAGAGCATGGATGATCTTTCTACTAATATAGAGATGTTAATGTAAATATTGAATGGTGCCTTTGGAAGTCTGGGAAGGTGTAATGTTTGGGGAGTAGTCTCCTAGACAAACTTGTAGAGCAAGGAGGCTCTTACTATGATGTAAAAGGGAATTGGGAGATCCGTCTCCTTGACTGTTTTTTGAAGGGAGCCACAGCGCAGAATGTATAAATAGTGGGCTTCAAGTTCAAAGTGGTTAATTAATTGTTATTTCGATTTTCTAAAATTGTTACCCTACCCTATGGACTTTTGTACTGAATTGTTAAATTCTAACATCTCAAAAGAAACCGAAAAGAAATAGCAGAAAGAAAATATAGCTATAATTTAGTTTTAAATTCATCTTCTGATTGCCTTTTATCGACCCATTCATGCCCGCACCTTCTTTCACCCTTCTGCACCACGCACACCCGGTAATAATAATAATAATAATAATAATAATAATAATAATAATAATAATAATAATAATAATAATAATAATAATAATAATAATAATAATAATAACGATGTTACGTCCCACTAATTACATTTGTATGGTTTTCGGAGATGCCAAAGTGCCGGAATGTTCTCCGGCAGGAGTTCTTTTACGTGCCAGTAAATATATCGACACGAGACTGATGTAATTGAGCACCTTCAAATACCAGCGGACTGAGCCAGGTTCGAACCTGCCAAGTTGGAGTCATAAGGCCAACGCTGTACCGCCTGAGCTACTCAGCCTGGTTTCTCACAAATCAGGGAAAATGTTGTCAACTTTCGAGTTATAGGATAACTACAGTATGTCCTGTCAGTAAGCTAGGTCCCTTCACTGTCCTGTAGGTAACGATGCAGAATCCAACCCATTATAACTATCAATAGGTTCAGTACTAATGGGGGTAAAGTGATGAAGTAACATCTATTGTTGTACATGTTTTTGGAATTCATTATTATTGATATGGTACTCGCAGAAATCGCACAAGAATGCGTAAAATTTGTGTAGCCTTCTCCATTTGCCAGGAACCGCAAAGTAGGCGTTAATCTGTTGACAGGGAAAATAGTCTTAACTTTGCTGGCAGGACCTAGTGTTTGCAGTGCACTATGTCTTCTGGTATGGGCTAGAGCAATTTTGTTACTTTCATTGATCTGTCTCAGCTTTATCCTTGGCTTTGACAATATGAAAGTGACTGAGGTATGAGTGATGCTAGTAATGCCATTCCTTCTGCAGCCAGTCCCTGCTATGAATGGTGTGAAAATATTGCTCATAGGGTCAGTTGGTGCTTGCATTTCAGTGGGCTTGGCAGACTGATATGTACTAGCAACTTCTGACTCGGTGAGGAAAGCAACGGGAAACTACCTCACTCCTCATTTCCCTAGTACGCCTCTTCAGTGATGCCTAGGCCATCTATGACAGCTTATGGCGGAACTGTTGAGGATCCAACCAGCCTTCAGGCTGAGGACTAAACATACACAATGTTTAGTTTATGTAGACCTATAGCATGTTTTAAATGTCATGTAAAATGCATATACGTACCTCCTTGAGGGGGGCCGACGACCTAATCTTAGGCCCATTTAAACAATAAGCTTCATCATCATCATCACCTCCTTGAGATTGAAATACTTTCTCGCATATTAGTGTTTATCTTCATGATTCGAGGTTCCAGCAGTCTCATAAACTTTTTGAACTGTACTAGAGTTGGGAACAATGTCCCTATTTTGGCACACTGTGTCGGTGCACAGTTATGTTCCGCTGTTCCGGAACACGGAGGATCAGTTGTTCCGAAATATTATCAAGCGAGACCGAGACAGTGACTCGCTATCCCGTCAGAAGCGCCATTATACACTGCCCTTCGCCCTCTAGCTGACTGTCGATACCGGCTATCCCGTCAGAAGCGCCACTATACACTGCCCTTCGCCCACTAGCTGACTGTCGATATCGGCAGTGTGTCGCCATATGCTGGAGTGTTCCGTGTTCCGTCGTATCGTCTTTGTTCTATGAGTTCTATTGCATCGGCAACTGGGCCTTCGGTACATGCGGATAACTTAATGCGATCTGCTTTGTAAGAGTGTTTTCATTGAAGCCTAATAATATATACCGTAAGGAAGACGGTAAACTTTGAATAATGTCGCACCGGAGTCCTGTTTATGACATTTTTACTAGAATAAAACCGGACAGAGTGAAATGCAGTTTATGTTCTATTTTGTCTGTAAAGGGATCTTCGACCGGCACAATGAGGAGACAGTTGAAACTTAAACGTCCCATAATTATTATTTCCGTGTTCTGCTTGTATAGGCCTAGTTTTATTTTAATCTCCTGTTCCGCGTGTATACAATGTTTAATTTTTATCTTCGTGTTTTGCTTGTATGTTTTTTTTTTTATTTTCGTCTTCCGCTTGTATATTGTGTACGTAAATAGAGTACTGACGAATGTTTGTTCAACTGTGCGAGTATAGTTTTAATTGTTGAAAATAACATGATGACATTTGTAAACACGTCTACTGCCAGCGTAATTGTGGCAGGTGTATTTCAGAATCAATGAAAACATTCTTATCCTAAAAACAACGTTTAGACATGATTTCCTGCGTGCCTATTGCAGTGTTACGACTGCTTTTTCACGTGCCGTGAAGTTTTATCCTAGCCCCTAATTACTCACAATATAGGCTGGTGCATTCAACTGGTGAAAATATCCTTGGATTAGTTACTTTTAAACACCTGTACTGCCATTGTAACCGTGATATTCTTATTTCATATTGACCGATAATATCTTCACCTAAGAACAGCCTTTAAATGTAATTATTGGGCCCGAATTTCAGTGTTCTAACTGATCCTTCACGTTCCGTGCAGCTTTACGCTGGCCGTAACTGCACACGGTACGTCCGGTACAGCAGCACATTCCAGCTGACGCGGAGCATGTCATATTGCCTCACGAAGTTCTCTCTACCGCTCAGTTACAGTCCCGTGTGCCGTGTGACGACACACTATACCGAAACACTCCAATTCAAGCTCCTAATTTTGCGGAACAACTGACTGTTCCGGTCTGCACAACCTTAAACTGTACTTCATCTATTCTGAAGAATTCTTTGTAAGTTACTATGTATTCATACTGTATACTTCTCGACTATCTTCACGACGTGTTTGAATCCATGGTTAAGTCCACCACCATTGTACCAGTGCAATTTCCTCCTCCTGCGACGTAAAGAAATATTAAGTACAGTATTTCCCATATTAAGTACAGTTGCAGCAGCAATCGAGCACATAACTTTGGCGTCAGCCGTTTGCTAGAAATATCTTACTACTGGGCGGTAAGCGCCCATGCTAGATTGCATATAAGTCACTGGAGTAAAATGTTGTTCCATCCCATGGCACCATCTATTGTACGAGAAATGTCCTCGTGTATTCATGGATTTTGGGACCAACATTAGGTGATATCGACTATAGAAGTTTTAATGTTCAGTTTATTGAGTACTCTAACGAATTAGTTGTATTATTCGTTAACAATGAATGATTATTCTAAATTATTGTGAAGTGAGTAAGGGGACTAGAAGAAAAAACTATCTATAGAAATAATTTTAAAGTAGCACCTTCCTTGGTCCGGAATATTTATTTATAAACTTAACTGAAAGAATACACTCTAGTCCAAAAAAATATCCCCACCTGCATGTTTTAAGGAAAACATATTGTATGAGAGTAGGTATTGAGAAAGAATTTGAGTGTTTTGTTTCAGAATAGCAATATACAGGATTTCTACAATATGTACATGTGACATGCTTCAGTACATTGTGTGTGACGACCTTTAGTCTTTTTGAGGGCTTGTACTCTTTGTGGCATTGACTCTTAAAGCTTATAACTTATAGCTGAAAGGAAATGAATGCCTGATATTGTCATTCAACGGCCGATAGAAGTGACAACAGTCAAGTATGAGCGAAAATCAATTAAATAAATATATTACCGTTTCAGGAACATTTGACATGAGATATCTATGGATGTATTTACATTTTCGTTGATCTCTAATTGGTTCGTGCAAGCTAAGATGTGCCAAGAAATGAATGGAGGCATGATATGGCGTGTACGTTAGGAGTGGAAGTCCAAAGGTGCGGCGGTAAGGAGGGAACTAAGGTAAAAAAGACCTCTATTCACCTACAGTCAACCAGCACAGAACACAAAATAATCATCTTTTTTCTGGTAGGCACTCGTAATGTTATTCACCTCAAATCCAGTCTGTCTCAAAAATTTGTAAGGTTATAGAATGTTCAAAATTAAACTAGCATAACTCGTTCTCATCCCTTTTAATATTCTGAAAATATATCTTTAGTATTAGGAAAAAAAATATTATTCTCTCCACTAAGTAATTTCCAGAGAGTTGGAATTTCGTTCTTCTGTTCATAAAGTTCCAAAAATGATATTTAAATCACTGACTTGTTAAATTAATCAAGTTTTTTGGATGAGGTCATCGATTTCCGGGCTTTCAAATTATGTTCTATTCTTTTTGGTCTTTTCACGGTTTCGGGCAATATTTTGGATAGCCTTCTCACTCTTACCCTCAGATCTTCCCGCCCGCGCACTTGCTTTATTGAGAGGAAAAATTACATCCTTCTTCTTCTTCTCTTGTTTTACAAAATTTTGACACGTTACAATTATCCTGCTTTGAAAATGTATAAAATCCCCCCATGTATTTCTACAAGGCGGTGTCTCCACTAGACTGTGAATTAATACTGCTTAAAATTGTCCAGTGCTGAGAGCGTTAAATAAAGCACACTGAGTCGTATCCGGAGGTGCCAATAGATCACGCACATCATTAAGGATCTTAAGTTTCCATCTGAAACACGTAAACAAACTGAACGCATTAGCAGCGTGAATTAGTTGGCGTTGTGAGACAGTGCCAGAGACTCGAATACGTTTTGTAATACAAAAACCGTTCTTGTGTAGCCCTTCTTGTGCATAGTTGGCACATTCTTTACCACATTGCCTTAGCAGAGGTCCCAACTATTACGGATTATCCGTAATTGTTACGGCTTTCTCCTCACGTTTACGGTATTACGGTCAGAGGGGAAATTATTACGGAAAAGCGACATTGTCACGAGAAAAGGAAAAAAAAAATCTTTTCGAGGATTACTGCTCAATCCTCCTCGTTTCAATGCTTGTGAGTTGGCAACAATACTTCAGTCATCACTGCAGTTTGCTACCCGTGAGCGTTGTGAAATTCATTGTAAATGAAAGAGCTGTACTCTGCTCTTCTCCACTATGAAATGTAATGTTGTATTATTGCAGTATTAAGTGTACTTGAAGCAACTCTCCCACAGAATGAGTTTTCGGTGTTAATAGGAAAAAACTAAAGGAATTCAGGCCTACATTAAGAACATCTACATTGAAATCACTTATTGTTCAGAAGACGAAAATATCATCACAAGGGGAAGGGCGCATCTAGAAAATCCACATTGAAAAGTAGCTGCTGTTTGCGGAAAAGAAAGCTGTAAAGAATGTTTTATGACAGAACTGACTGATAATGTGCAACTTTTATTGTACAATATGATGTAATTTAGAATAGATTTCTGCCGGGACGGGAAGAAGGATTGTCATTATCGAGGAAAATATTTGCATTTGACTCGGAAACTTTCTGATGGGAGGTGGGGATTACTGAAAAGCCACTTCAAAGGTTGGCACCTCTGCCTTAGTGACGGTTTTGTACAGTGTAGAATCTTCCCCTAGCAAGATTAACCTAAGTAAACAAGATTGTTTTTGCAGGTTTCCACCGGCAATGATTCATGAAACGGGTAGTAGGTACTGTAATATGCTCGCCTGGGAAATCTTTGGTGGAAAGGGAAGCTTTGTTGAGAAATTAAGGAAAAAAAAGAAGCGTGACCAACAGGTAAGTACTATTATGTTACAAAACATGTAACTTACTTCACATAGATGCGGACTCAGAATCAGCCTTCTCAGTTTCTGATTTGCTGGATGTTTCAGTAAGCACGGCGAATGTTTGACTTTCGAAAAATACAGCCTTTGAGTTGTAGTTTCATTAGGAACACTTGTTTTTGAACACCTTTAAAAGCCATTAAAAGTACGTCCCTCGGCTAAAAGTAGTAGTTGTCGGTAGCCCTGAAAATGGTTTTCCGTGGTTTCCCATTATCACACCAGGCAAATGCTGGGGCTGTACCTTAATTAAGGTCACGGCCGCTTCCTTTCTACTCCTAGCCCTTTCCCGTCCCATCGTCGCCATAAGACCTATCTGTGCCGGTGCGACGTAAAGCAACTAGCAAAAAAAAAGAAGTAGTGGTCGTTGTCAAGCTGACCCTTGACTGTTCAATTTCCGCGTATTTGTGTCTAAAACACTCCACAATAGACTCAGACACAGTTATGCAAATACCTAAAAACACTAAAGAGAACTACAACACCCGCGTACTGATTTAGATATTAGCCTCCTGTATCACTTAGAAGGTGGGCCTGTAAGGTTGGAAGGTGGATATGATCTTGTTTCAAAGAATTTCCGCTCTCTTTGATGCTGGCTGGGGATCTCATAGATGTGGTGACTATATATATCTGCAAACCACGCCTCCTTTCCACTAACTCATCCCACTTTCACATACTCGGAGAATTTTAAACCAGCTTATAACAGTAGAAAAGACACAGCATTTGACATATTTACAGGTGTTCTATTAGGAACCTGTAGTCACAGTCATGGTATTAGTCATAAATGGGAAAGAGGTTACCATTGTTCGTAAACCGGTACCGTTTATGTCCCTTTCCTAAAATGTTGATATTATGGTTGAAAAAGATTTATTTCCAGGCTCCTTTAATTCCAATATTTTCAGTTTCATCAGATCGGGGGAGATACGAACGTGCCCAGTGTGTTTAACGTAATAGATGTGATAGCAGCTCTAAGTTCTATAATGGCCACGAAACGACGATGCAGAAATCACTCGTCTTAATTTTATCACTAGTCAGTGTTCTTCCTGCTGTTAAAATATCGTGGGTCCAAATCTCGTGAAATATCAAGGGAGATATATGAAGTAATATATTTCATCCTTCCTGTAAAATTCCATTACATTCTTCGTAGACGGGAGGATTTTTGGTTCCCTAAATAACGTTGTACCTGTCCACTCTCCCTACAAAATTTCAGCTTCATCACTATAGTATAGATGTCGAGAGTCGATACGAACAGATTTTGGATGGCGGACGGATTGTATTTCACTCCAAATGGTCATTTGCGGAAATCTGAGAAAGAATACAAGGAGGAAAGATGGCAGGAGCATATATAAAAACTGTATCGAGTGTAAGATGATGATGATGATTGTACCGGAAGTACACCCGCCCCGTTCATCTAAAACTAGCGCCTTGTAGGAGGCCACCTATAACAGGAAATCTGAAACTCATTTTGGAAATAGTTTGAACGTTTCTCTACAGATGTCGCTACTATCAACTTATGTTGCACCCTCTGGAGTGAAGATTAACTATTAATTTTCAAAGTAATTTTGTATGCCAATGTTTCCTCAACTGAATTGTTTATAGTTTGCTTTGGTGTTCAAAAGGTATCAACACTTCTATCCCTTCGCGCCAACTTAATTCGTTAGCCAATTAGAAAATGTGTAAATTTATTTAAGTAACCAATCACTGTTTTTTACATTTATTTGGCTGTTCAATGAAAATTGGGGATGTGTCAGGGTTTCGACCCAGAGGAATCTGGAACCTTCCTCTCCGCTATAAAAGCTGGCACATTTTGGGTCATGTTGTCTTTGTGATCACTCCAGTCTAGTATGTACGTAACTGAGGCAAGGGGAAGGGTCCCTCGTCCATCTTCGAGAGGTCCACCAGCTCAAGGTAATGGCAGATTCTGCTTAACAACGCAATAGTCTTTGAAAGCTAGCTTGAGGGGAAGGTTTCAAATTTATTTCGCAATGTAACGTTTATTTTTAGTGTAAATTTCAAAGAAGTCTAAAGAACTTACTCGAACCTAGGGAATAGAGAGTGAGGTACCCTCTCGTGTTCCCTCTCAACTTGATATTGAGGTGCTATGATTTTGTAACCTTTAACTTTATCTCTTAATTTTGTAAACTTTATTTCCATCTAGTCACCTCCGTAGTGTAGGCTTAGCCTCTGTAACATCGGGCCGTAAGCCCAAATAGAGTTTTAAGTATTTCATGTCAATTAAAGGAAGTGAAAGTTTTCGCTTCCTAACATTTTTCTTTTCGGCCAGTAACGCTAACCTTTTGTTTTTACCAAAGACCCTGTGGGATGGGTACTGCTGAAATGTGGATATGACGGAAAATGACCATAACGAGCTAGACGGAAAGAAAAACCAACCTGGAAGTCTTAAGGGAAGTTAAAGAAGAGAGAAGATTATTAAAGGAAATGGAAAACAAAAAACAAAAAAAGCAAAGCAAAGTCATCTTCGTACAGGCCATGAAGGCCCTGGGAGTGTTGGAAGGTAAAGGCTTCCACTATTCGTAACCTCAGCACGTGATGGGGTAGAGTGGTTAGCTCTACACCCGGCCACCTTTGCCCCCAGAAATTAACTTGGTACTCATTTTTGGTGTAGGCTGAGTGAATCTCAGGGCCATATGCACCTCCGGAAGTGGAAATCTCATTTCTTAAATTTTAGCATTTCCTGACGGGGATTCGAATCCACGTCCTACCGGACGAACCGAGTACGCCTTTACCACCTCGGCCAAGCAGGCCCTGGAAATGGAAAACAGGAAATTAAAATTTATTGGACATGTCATCAGATACAACACTTTCAACACTAACATATGCGTTATGGATCTTGTAACTTTGAGCTTGCAATACAAACATAATAGGTTCGAATCCCACTGTTGGAAACCCTAGAGATTGTTTTGTGTAGTTTTCTCTTTTCGCACCTGACCGCCAAGATTCAACATACAGTACGTCTTCATGGGTTCAGACTCCAGGATTCAATGCGAAATCCTACCCAACAGAAGAAACATGACCATAGTTGTTTAGAAAGTGCATCCGACGAGAAATCTGAAGGTTGTCGGTTCAGAGCACCCTAGTGTCTGGTTTAATCAATCAATCAATCAATCAATCAATCAATCAATCAATCAATCAATCAATCAATCAATCAATCAATCAATCAATCAATCAATCAATCAATCAATCAATCAATCAGTCAGTCAGTCAGTCAGTTAATCAGTCAATCAATCAATCAATCAAACAATTAATCAATCAAATCACCACTGATCTGGGTTTAGGCAATTTTTGTACACAAGGTTATGGCTATTCTGTGGTAATTTTTGTTCTGTGCTTAACATATCTTCTATATGTGCTAAATACAACCTAATACGTTGAAAGGTGTTTTCGAGTACTTAGCGAAATTTGTTATCAAGAAAGCGGAGGTAGAACACATATATATTTTAAATGTTTGGTTTTCCTGCCAGTTTAACTGCAATAATATTACGCAATCATTTATTTTCAGCAAAATCGGTCCAGTAGTTTTTGAGTTCCGTCGAGAGGAACAAACAAATATTGATTTTTAGATATTAGAAGATTACCATCTATCCAGTGGCTTGAAATCTAAGAGGAAACCTTTTTTACTAAATTTCTAAATTATCCGCACTTTCACTCTCCGACTCGTTGGCTGAATGGTCATCGTACTGGCCTTCGGTTCGGTGGATCCCGGGTTCGATTCCCGGCCGGATTCAGGATTTTAATCTTTATTGGTTAATTCCAAAAGCTCGGGGATTGGGCGTTTGCACTGTCCCCAACGACACTGTAACTCACACACCACACATAACACTATCCTCCACCACAATAACACGCAGTTACCTACACATTGCGGAGGCTGTGCCTTACAAGGGCTGCACCCGGCTAGAAATAACCACATGAAATTATTATTATTAGCTCTTTTACTTTGGGGCTGTTAATCTATTCCAGTAGAAAGTGCGATTCTAGTTTTTATCATGTGGGCCGATGACCTTCGATGTTAGGCCCCTTAAAACAACAAGCATCATCAGTTTATTATGTGAAATGGGTAGTTGTTGGCGAAGCATTTTCATACATATGACAGTGATTTTCCTTATGATGCTACATTTATCATGTTAAATTACCTCCACTAGTATAACATGTACGTGATATTTTCGTGTTCTTCAATACCAGCATTCCGGCTACTTCGGCGGCTATGTTCGTTTTATATTACGGTCTGAGTATTGGATTCGGCCTTGCTTGGTGTTTACCCGACAAAATTAATACGAAACTCAGCCGTAGATCGCCCGATAGAAAGAGACAGATCCAGTTTTCTCTGCCAGACTGGTCGAAATAAAACGTAACGTCGAAATTACTAATTACTAAAGTTGATGTCTGACAGCTGGGGTTGGAGGGAGGAGCATTGCACGTGTCATTTCACGATGCTGCCACATTCCAGCATTCCTTTCTCTTACCCCTGACTTCCGGCTCACTTGTTCCCTCGTTCATTCTGACCGCTGTGATGTGTTGTAGACTACCTGCCCGAGCGGTGTCGTCCCATTTGCGATCACTCTTATCAGTGACATACAAACAGTCAGGTTGCCGTGAGGGAATTCCTTACTGAAGAACTGGTACAGGAGGACATCCCTCAAGTAACTGGCGAAACTGGGATTCTTACGAATCGTATGTTGAAACTCATTAAATTACTTATATTTACCTTTTGAGACTGATGCGTTTATATCGGAACTGACAGAGAACAAACAGGACTCAAATACACCTTTTATTTAGAGTTACAAGATGGTTATGGATGTAAAGGTAGTTAAATGAGTTTTAAGACGTAGGACAAAAGATAGGTGTATTAAAACCGTTGAATTTTACACTTGCCGATTTCAAAACAAAGGATTTTGCTGTAACACTTAACTTCTTCGACAGTGCTACCCTTTTTAAAGCAATTGTAGCTCATCTTACAGTTAACTTACACTTTCTTATACAATAGACAAAGACAAAGACACCTCCGTACAGGCCATGAAGGCCCTTGGAGGAGTGGAAGGTAAAGGCTTCCAACATTGTTAACCGCGCCACGTGATGGGGTAGAGTGGTTAGCTCTACGCCCGGCCACCTTTGCCCCCAGGAATTAACCTGGTACTCATTTTTGGTGTAGGCTGAGTGAACCTCAGGGCTATGTGCACCTCCGGAAGTGGATATTTAGTTTCTTAAATTTTACGACTTCCTGACGGGGAATCGAACTCACGTCCTTCCGGGCAAACCGAGCACGCCTTTACCGCTTCGGCCAGGCAGCCCCTTCTTATACAATAGGGGACAATATTAATATTACGGTAATGCTTACATAATGCTCAAACTGTTCAAATATTCATACCGTGATGGTAAGTAAGCAGCTGCTCAAAATATAATTAGCCTAATTTCCTCTTGTCTGTATGTATGTCTCCCCCTCAGCCTCATTTCTTTATACCGGGTCGGGATGAGATGAGATGAATTTATACCGCATGTTTCTATGGCCGGATGCCCTTCCTGGCACCAACCTCAGTTGAGAAGCTAATGAAGACGAAATGTTATGGTGAATGAAAGTGGGTGAGGGGTGCGAAGGACTCAGCTCTGGCCTATGTATAGGAACTGTACCGGCATTTGCCTGGAAGTGAAAATATTAAACCACAGAAAACTATTCTGAGAACAACCGACGGTGAAATTCGACCCTACGCGTTTCCCGAATGCAGTGCTTGGCTCCATAGTCGTAGCGCTGCCACTCAGCCTACTTTCACCTATATAAATAAAATTATAATTTTTGTCTGTACGCTCGGATTATATGTGCAAGATTCCAGAACTTAATGTTAAGGAAATGTTTAGAATTAAAATAAGTTGAAAAAATTATAATTCTATAATGATAGCGCGAAAAGATTATACTCATTCGGAAAATAGTGGGTTCGAATCCCATTGTCGGTAGCCCTGAAGATGGTATTCCGTGGTTTCCTATTTTCAGTACAAGCAAATGCTGGGGCTGTACCTTAATTAAGGCCACGGCCGTTTCCTTCCCACTCCAAGCCCTTTCCTATCCCATTGTCACCATAAGACATATCTGTGTCGCTGCGACTTAAATCCAGCGGTAAAGCAAACCCATGTCACCAAACATCCCTGATTTTTCCGTAAATGTCTGTAAGAGTATCCATTATATGAAGCATAGGGCCTTGCCTTTCTTCGTCTCATTGACCTCCATGTCGTAAGTAAGCACGCAGATAGCATAACAATAAAAGCTACGTCAACGATGGATGTCTACAGCTGGAATAATTACGGTATGTTAAAAAGTATAGATTAATATTACCTCAAAAAACGTTCAAGAGAGAGGGTACGGGTTGGGAGAATCCTCATCACACAGTTGTGTGGAGTACGCCCTAGTTAGCAGTCCCCTTGCTGCATTGACGTTGGAAATCCCTGACAGGCTGCTGATAATTTTACAGTGATCGCAAATGGGACATGAACGGGTCCTTCTTCACATTCTTGTTTTCCACTGTAATGGGAGTGATCGCAAATGGGACAAATTTTGCAATGATCGCAAATGGGACACAACCGGCCAGACTGTGACTGACTTGGTCTCATGTTCCGTTATTTTTAACAGGGACCGGCCTGATAAGCTCAGACAGATACAGTTAGATACTTCCTAACGGCCACAAAACAGAAACAGAAATAGAATGCCACTCACACTGAACTGCTTGCGACGAAATCTAACTCAGAAGTGAAGTGAGAGTTTTGGCAACTCCCAGCAAGACGAGCTGGCCAAAAGATTTATCTCCATGGCAACTGCAGTCGCCCCACCCTCGTTTCCATGGCGACCATACCCCCACTCCCTTTTTTCCCACCACGGCAGGCAGTAAACGGACCTCCCTCTAAGAAATGTCATACATCAACTTTAGTTATTAGAGGTATAGATGGCATAAAATCAAGTCAAAACTACATATACACAGACCGCACACTGTCCCTTTGTTTCTGAGCTATCAAACATGGAAACTTATTTACTTACTTACTTACTTACCTACTTACTTACTTACTTATCTTCGAAATTATAAGTTATTTATAACACAGGTAGCCAATGGTACTCTTCATGTATCACCAGGGTACGTCCTGTAATATTTCGAACCCCTTGTCAAAATTAATAAGAGGCCCTTCCCTAGACTGGAATTTTCTTCTGTGTCAAATAATGATAATGCAAAATAACCACGCTTATTAATAATTATTCAATGTCTATGCTAATACTTTAGTCTCAAATCACGATTCTTCTAAAAAAGTTGACCACTAACTAATAATAATAATAATAATAATAATACGATGAAGAATCATATTTTACTTGTTTTACGTAGCATTAACGACTTTTACGGTTTTCGAGACGCCGATGTGCAGGATTTTAGTCCTGCAGGAGTTATTTTACGTGCCAGTAAATCTGCCGACACGAGGCTGTCGTATTTGAGCACCTTCAAATACCACCGGACTGAGCCACGATCGAACCTGCCGAGTTGGGATCAGAAGGCCAGCGCCTCAACCATCTGAGCTCCTCAGTCCGGCATTGAACATTAACGAATACCTATCCGCAGCAATAGCAATTCAGCAAAATACTATACTGTACTTGAAATAAAGGATGAAACGTGCTTCTTCAGACAAAAGGAGTATAAATACACAAAATAGTCAATGAATGTCTTTCTGCTTAAAAAGTCTTTTATCAGTTCCTTTTAATCTGAAGCAGACGCATGTTCATGATTCATGGACCTTAATGCCACTGCTGCCGCATGCAACTCCATAGCCACATGTTATTCTTTTCAAAGTCGGAAAGGACTTTTCTGCTGATAATGCAGTAACAGTAAAGCAATGTACAGTATACCAGTAATGTACAATAAAGCCGTAGACACCTCTGAAAGACTAGGCAGAATTGTACTGTACTTCTCAAACAATAGTTTTGGGAAGTCATACCCGGAATATACAGCATATTCGATATCTCTTTTGAAAGCTATTTGAAGAGAAAGTAGTTCACCTGGAACCAGGCCCGTGTTTAGGTATTTTGTACCCCTGGGATTTTACGCCACCAATTGTTTGTTAGTTGCGTGCCTTCAGATAAGTATTCAGTTACCATGATATAAAAAGTTGATACATAAAAACAAGCGTTGAAAAGTTCTGGAGACACAAAATAAAGGTAAAAATCATCAAAAGTACTAAACACACAAATAATACGCGTCAGTATTGGTACCAAACTTCCAAGTCCAAGTTGTCACTGCAACAACACAGAATTCCACAACGCAAACGATTTTCTTCTTGCTTTTGTGCTAGCGAACACTCTAA